>NW_006921595.1:3000110-3007810 GCF_000298275.1 Orycteropus afer afer
TCTGCATCCTTTCCTTCAAGGCTCAGGGGTCCAAGATTATCTTCTGTGTCTGTGTTAATTGGTTTCCTTTTTCTTTGTTGAAGAGGGTCTGTGCAATCCTTCTGCCTAGTCCGCCATCTTCGTCTTCTCCAACCCAATTCCTTTTAAAAACCCTAAACTTTTCTCAGCTCAGGCAGACAGTCTTTGGTGGACACAATCCTCTTGTCTCCTTGGGGATCAATAATAAACACTCTTGCTTTTCACCTCGTCTTGTCCAGTCATTGGCTCTCCTCGTGTTAGGTGGGTAAGAACTGCATTTGTCCCGTACACTTGCATAACAGCAATTGGCGGTCTGCTCCACAGTCCTGGTCTTGCGCTGACTGATGACATTGAATTTCTCCACCGTCTCTTTCCATGTATGTAGTGGATTTTATTCCTCTATATTCCATCCGTGGAGGTCTTCTTATACAGTTGTCATTTACATTGTTGAAATAAGAAATTTCCAATGAATAAGTTATTGGTCTTGCAAAGTTCTATCATGCAACTTCTGATGTTATTTCTATCACCAAAATTGTATACACATTTAGAGCAGTGTCTGGCATTTTGTAAGCATGCAATGAATGTGAACTAATATCAATCTGGCTTTGGTTAAATTTGCAAAACAAAACAAAATAGCTACCCTTGCTACCTCCTCTCCCTGCTGGTCAACAGGGATCAGTATACCACAGTCTACATCAGTATACCACAATCTACACAAGCTGAATTAATGCTTAATTGAAGTAAGAAAAGACTAATAGTGTTTGAGGAAGCATCAATGCTTAACTTCAGAAAATTTTTGCCAAATGGTGTTGAGGAAAATCAAACAGCATGAAATTAAGCAATTGGTGAGAAGTATATGAACATTTTAAGCTAATTAATTAATTAATACACTTTAAGATGTCTAAAACAATTTAAAAAGCAGGGCATTTAAAATGGCAATGATCTGAAGCAGAGACCTTGATAATCCATGCTGCAACAGAGCACAGTCTTACAATTTGCTCAATTAAATGAGCAAGTATGTATTTCAAGTTCTACCGTAATAGTGAGAAGAGGTGTGACCTTCTTATTCACAGATTATGTAATGATAATGTTATTGCTTATTGAGTACTTACTACATGCCAAATGCCTTACATATATCATCTCCTTTTTAATATGAAAATATTCAAACATATAAAAAAAGAATATATAGGATAATACAATTTGTTATATGCCATTGAGTCGGCCCCGACTCATAGCGACCCCTCCTTGGGTTTCCGAGGCAGTATCACTACGGAAGTAGGATTGCCCAACCTTCCTTCCGAGGATTGGCTGGTGGGTTTGAACCGCCAGTCTTCTGGTTAGCAGTCAGGTGCCTTAGGCACTATGCTACCAGAGCGCCTATAATACAATAGGATAATAAATAAACATCCATATATACATCACCCAGTTTAATATTTGTTAGTATTTTCCATTTTCATTTTTCTGAAATATTTAAAAATAAATATAGATATCAAACATTTCCTTGAAGACTGAAGTGAATATAACCTAAGTCTTGGTATTTTCAGTCTCCTCATATGCATGTGACAGCTGGACAATGAATAAGGAAGACTGAAGAAGAGTTGATGCTTTTCAGTTGTGGTGTTGGCAAAGAATCCTGGCCTGCAATAGAACTAACAAATCTGTCCTAGAAGAAGTACGGCTGGAATGCTCCTTGGAAGGGAGAATGACCAGACTTTGCCTCACCCACTCCAGTCATGTTGTCAGAGGGGACCATTCCCCGGACATGCTTAGTAAAGTGGAGGGTCAGTGAAAAAGGGAAAGGCCGTCAATGAGATAGATTGACATAGTGGCTGCATCGATGGGCTCAGGTATAGCAAGGATTGAGAGGCTGGCGCAGGACCAGGCAGTGTTTCATTCTGTTGTACATAAGGTTGCTATGAGTCAGAGCTGACTTGATGGCATCTAACAACAATAACATCAAACACCTCACCCTTAAATATGTCAGTATGCATGTCAGAAAAATAACACGTTTTTCTACATAAACACAATACCATTATCATACCTAATCAAATAACAATGATTATCTAGCATTATCTAATATCCTAATTCATACTCAAATTTCTTAATTATCCACAAAATATGTTTTATATCTGGTTTATTGAACCAGAATCAAACAAGAACAAAATTTGACTATTATGTCTCTTAAACCATTGCATTTGAATATTATGTCTTTTAATCTAGAACAGCCCTCCCTTAGAACTGCCTTTTTTTTTTTTTTTTTTACTGACAATGATTTATTTAGAAGATTGGGTCATTTGTTCTGCAGGATATCCTATCTTCTGAATTTTTCTCATTGCTTCTTCCTAGTGTGATTTTATCCTTCTGTCCTTGTAATTCCTGAAATAAGAAGATAGATTTGAAGACTTGAGTATAACGAGGTTAAAGAGTTTTGGAAACAATACTCCATAGAGGATGCTGGTGATTCATATGAAATCACATCAGGAGACACATCATTTCAGGTTGGTCCACTTCTCGTGATGGTAAGATTGATCTGGGTTAAGGGGGGAAGGGCCAGTTTCTCCATTGTCAAGTTATGTTTTTCTCCTGATGACCAGCAAGTAATCTGTGGGGTTTAATTTGGCACAATGTGAATATACTGTTCCCTACCACCTTTTTTCCCAGTGGTTTTATGATCCTTTAATGATCTGGCATTAATCACTTATTTCATTAACAAACAAACTACCCAGAAACTCCTGGTTATTTCATTTGTTGTTCTTAGGTGCTGTTGAATCAATTTCAACTCATAGTAACCCAAGTGACAGAAAAGAACTGCCCTATAAGGTTTGCTAGGCTGTAATTTTTAGGAGCCCTGGTGTGGAGTGGTTAAGTGCTTAAGTGATAAACAAAAGGTTGGTGGTTTGAATCCACCAGCAGCCCTGCTAGCTGCTCCACAGGAGAAAGATGTGGCAGTCTACTTTCAAAGATTACAGCCTTGGAACCCTGCGGGACAGTTCTACTCTGTCCTATAGGGTCCACTAGGAGTCAGAGTCAGAATCAACTTGACAGCAATGACTTTTTTTTTTTTTTTTTTTTCTTTTTGGTACTAGAAAGGCAGGATAAGTGGTTTTTCTTTATTATTATTTTTTAATTTGTTATGCCTTTGGCTGGCAGTTCAAACCCACCAGCCACTCCTTGGAAGGAAGATTGGGCAATCTACTTCCGTAGTGATACTGCCTCGGAAACCCAAGGAGGGGTCGCTATGAGTCGGATCTGACTCCACGGCATATAACAACAACTACATGAATAGGGCTAGGAGTGCGGGAACCAGCCGGTGGATTAAACAGACTAGTCCAGATGGACTCCTTAACAGAGGAGGGAAGGATTGGGGCAAACAGTGGAGTCATGAAACCGTCGGGGAAGTGGCCAGTGATAATGTTTCGCCTCAGATCTGACCAGAAGTCCCTAAAGCAAAGGAGATCAAGCCAGGTTCAGACTTGCACGCCCCGACACTCAGTGTCCTTCCAGCTTTACAGCTTCACCGGCGCTGGATCTCTCCAGCCCAGCCTCCGCCTAGTGCCCACCCACTCTCCAATCAGAGGAAGCCGTAAGCAGGAGGGGGTAGAGGAGGCCATGGGACTTGGCCAATCAAGGGGTACGGCAGACGTTGGCGGAGGCTGGCAGCCAATAAGGTGATCTCTGATTCCCTGCCTTGCCCTGTGCTTGCCTCCAGCTTCTCCCATGCTGGCTAAGCTGTGGCATCCCCTGTGTCAGGGTCGGCGAGTCCCTCTGTCTGTTCCTCACACATCTGCTTTCGACTCCTGGAGCTGGGCAAAGTCTGGTGAGAAATGGCGAACTCGGGCTGCGGAGACTGCGGAGACCTTGAGAAAGACAGTTTTCTATACTTCGCCTATGGCAGCAACCTGCTGACAAAGAGGATCCACCTCCAAAACCCCTCGGCCCAGTTCTGCTGTGTGGCCTGCCTGCAGGTCAGTACTCCTCGACACTCCACAGTTTAGACTTCCTTCCCAAGTTGTGCCCAGTTACAGACAAAAAAAGAAAGACGCCCAAACCTATAGCCGTCAAGTCGATTCCGACTCATAGCGACCCCATAGGACAGGGTAGAACTGCCCAATAGTTTCCCAGGGTGTAATCTTTACTGAAGCAGATTGTCACCTCTTTCTGTCCAGAGCCTCAGGTTGCATTCAAACCATCGGTTAGCTGTTGTTGTTGTTATGTGCCGTCAAGTCGGACCCGACTCATAGCGACCCCTCTTTGGGTTTCCGAGGCAGTATCACTACGGAAGTAGATTGCCCCATCTTCCTTCCGAGGAGTGGCTGGTGGGTTTGAACCGCCAGCCTTCTGGTTAGCAGTCAAGTGCCTTAGGCACTATGCTACCATCAGTTAGCAGAGCACTTAAACACTGCGCCCCCAGGACTCTTGTTAAAGACCCAACCCATTGCTGTCCATTCTATTCCGACTCATAGTGACCCTGTAGGATGAAAAAGAACTGCCCCATAGAGTTTCCAAGGCTGTAAATCTTTACGGACAGACTGCCTCATCTTTCTCCCCTAAAGCAGCTGGTGGGTTCCAACCACCAACCTCTTGGTTAGCAGCGGTGCGCTTTAAACATTGAGCCTCTATGGCCCCTGATTACAGACCAGTGAGCCAGATTTCAGAGACGTTGTTTTCCTAGGGTGACTCTGGCAGAACTGGGCCAGGATTCCAATTCTTTTTCCAATTCATTTTGTTGTTGTTGTTGAGAATATACACAGCAGAACATTCATCAATTCAATAATTTCTACGTGTACAATTCAGTGACTGATTATATTCTTCAAGTTGTGAAACATTTTCACCCTCCTTTTTTGTTCCTGCCACATAAGTTTCCTATCTAATCTTTCTCCAGTTCTTCTTGGTGAGAGTACATCAAGGTTCTCATGGGCAAATTCATCTCCTCCACTTCCTTTCACTAGTGGATGCTGAACTATATTCAACTTTACTACCCCAGCAAGTATGCTTTCTCAGGCTGCTAGGAGCTTTCCCCCTCCTAATGTTTAGTGCCTAAGGCACTTGACTGCTAACCAGAGGGTTGGCGGTTCAAACCCATCAGCCACTCCTCGGGTCACTCCTCGGAAGGAAGGTTGGGCAATCTACTTCCTTAGTGATGTTGTTGTTGTTGTTATTATATGCTATCAAGTTGGACCCGACTCATGGCGACCCCTCCTTGGGTTTCCGAGGCGGTATCACTACAGAAGTAGATTGCCCAACCTTCCTTCTGAGGAGTGGCTGGTGGGTTTGAACCTCCAGCCTTCTGGTTAGCAGTCAACTGCCTTCGGCACTGTGCTACTAGCGCTCCCTCCTCGGAAACCCAAGGAGGGGTCACTATAAGTCAGGTCTGACTCGACGGCATAAAACAACAACAACGTTTACACATTCTGCCTTTATGTTTTAACATTATGCACACATTTGACCTTCTGTCTCTTGTCCACTAGTTCATGCACATCCTCACAGAATCCATTCAATTGGTATCGCTGACCCAACTCTGGGAATTCATTGCTTTCTGTATATATCTTTGTTACAGGACTTGTCACCTGTCACCCAGGTTACAACCCACACTGGGACTGGTTGTCTATTGAGAGTTTTTATTTCTGGTCTTACTCTATCTCTTGGCAGCTTCTGTCTCACCTTCTTCTCACCTATCACTTGTTAAAATCTTTGTAGCTATCTTTTGCTCCTTATCCAGGAGGTCCTGAAGCTGGGACCATATCTTACACATAGTAACCACAGTGCTCAGTTAGGTCAAGCGATGGGGTGAACAGTCACCCTCCTCAGTAAATCATTCCCCTTCTGTATATTCCATTCATTCCTTTAATACTTGCCTGGAGATAAAAAGATGATTGAGTATAATTGCTGCTTTGAGGACCTTCAAGTCTATAGAAGAGATATGTAAACAAATTACGTGCAAACCTTTTGACAGTGTTGTACTAGACAAACATGGTCGCTACTTTACTCATCAGTGTTCTTAGTTACAAGCAGCAGAAACTGGCTGATTTAAGCAGAAAAAGAATATGCTGAAAGGCTGTTGGAGAGTTCACAGAATGGCCAGGAAGGCACAGAGCTGACAAAACAAGCAGGCATAAAGGGAGGTGCGAGAACCATAATAACAGCCGGCATCACACGATAGAACCAGCCCAGGGAGCCACTGCTGGGCTTGGACAATCGCATCATGCGGCACCAACACAAACTGCACTAGAGCCCACCTGCCACTAGCATTATACCCCTGCAGTCCCTAAAACTCAGATGTGGCCACCACCACCAGGGTGGAATCCCTACTGTCCTTTTGGCATTAACTTCTAATTCAGAGACCCAAGTGAGTGTCCTCATTGGCCAAGTCTCTGCCGTGTACTCATGCCCTGGTTGCAAGTGAAGCTGGGAGAACCAGCTTCCAGCCTTTGGAGCTTCTAAAATGGGAGATGGGCTCTGACACTCCCTAACTCCTGAACTCATAAGGTAGGGAATCCCCCAAATGTAGAAAGGAAGTTCATGTGGTTATAGTCTCGGGTGAGGAGGAGGGGAGAAGAGATAGCTCTCAAATGAATTCAGTTACAGTTATGGTCAGTCTTTAAAGGAAATCTGAAAAGTGCTATGGGAGTGTATGAGTGGGGACCTGACCTAACTAGGATGCTTAATAATGCCCTCCTGAAAATGTGACTTCTTTAAGCCAAGATTTGAATGATTGGGATACAGGGGGAGGCAAACAAAACAAAGGGAATAGCATGTGCATAGGACCTGAGGAAGGAAGAAGCTGGACCTTCCAGCCAGTGTAGGTGCAGTTCAGTGAGGGAGAAGTGGTATGGGGATTGGAAAGATAGGGAAGGGTCAGATCTTACAGGACCTCAGAGGCCAAGGGAGATTTTGGATGTTATCTCTAGACACAGTGCAGAATTTAAGCAAATAAAATACTAGGTTTACATCTTTGAAAGCACACTGTGTTTGTTATGGAGAATGAATTTGAAGGGAGATTAAGAGTAGATGTGGGGAGCCCAGTTAGGAAACTGTTGAAGTAGTCCACACCATCTAAACTAGGCATCTAAATTAGTGTCGTGTCAGGGGAGAATGGATAGTTTTGAGGGATATTTAGCAGATAATATTGTTAAGCCTTGGTGATTGAGGGAGAAAAGAAGAGATGATCAGATATCAAAGGTCTCAAGGGTTTTGTTGCAACATCATGGATGATAGTAATGCTTACTAAGAGAAGAGGAGAAATGGGTTTGGGAGGGAGAATTGTAAGTTTAGTTTGAAATACCAAGTTTGAGATGCTTGCAAGACAGCCAAGCAGTCAGAAAAATAATAACATTTATTAAGTACTTAGTATGTGTTAGGCCCTGTTCTACGTACTTTTGAAGCTCAGGAGAGAGATCTGGACAGGATTTAAAGATGGTCAGAGTATTAGTAGGTGTTTGAAGTCATTGGAGAGGATGAGATTGTCTTGGGTAAATGGCTGAATGAACAGAGAAAAGGGCCTGGACTGAGCCCTGAGAAACTCCAACATTTAAAGACCAGGTAGTGGAGAAGAAGTTGACAAAGGGAATTGAGGAGATTAAGGGTCAGCCTGGATACGAGAGGTCTCCAACAGCAGGACAAACTTGTCTGTCGGTTTGTCCTACTGTGGTGACATGTAGACGTGAGTTTTGAGGCTGAGCCTC
>NW_006921595.1:3010738-3023733 GCF_000298275.1 Orycteropus afer afer
TTTCGTTCTGCTGTGCATGGGGTCGCTATGAGTCGGAAACGACTCGACAGCACTTAACAACAACAACAACAACAAGGGTCAGCCTGAATGTCAGGAAGTAGGTAGATCAGGAGAGTATGGTTAAGTATGTGAGAAGCTGCTGAGAAGTAGAGGAAGATGAAGAATTGTCTGCTTGATGTAGCAATAGACAACCAGTCTCTAGTGTGGTTTGTAACTGTATCAGATCTACTGATGTCCTACTGGGGGTACTTACTCCTAGAAAAACATCCATTATTCCAACTGAAAGCACTTGTCACTGGAGCCAACAATTTTCTGAAATATCCAACAATATTTTGAGAAAATAAAAATGACAGGGATAAAGTACAAATCTGGAAGGTACTTTACAGTTACTGTCTGGTCCAGCCAATTTTATTTTATTACTAAGGAAACCAAGCTTTGGAAAGAGAATAAAATCTTCCTAGACCAAACAAGCCAAGTAAGGTTTTTTAATCTTCCCATGAGTCTGATTGCATATCTCTGTGAGGAAAGAAGCTAAACTAGAAGTGTGGCTCCATTACTTGTTAGTTGTAAGACCTTAGGCAAATTGTTTAATCATTCTAAGCCACAGTTTTCTGGCTATAAGATGGGTATAATACAGTTGTTGGCAGGATACAACGAGATCATCTAAAGGATAGTGGTGACATTGCACAACATAATGAAGATAATCAGTGTTACTGAATTTTACATGTGACAGTTGTTGAACTGGCAGATGTTTTATTATATATATTTTTACAATTAAAAAAAAAAATTTAAGGATAGTCTGCATGTTCAGGCCTGAAAATGAACTCACTCCTGTGGCTTCCAGCCAAACAATAGGTAGACATATAAGGTGAATATTTATATCAGGTGTTAAAAGGGCATGGAGACGGCATCTTCTGACCTCCTCTAACTTCCTAAGAGGAAGACAGAATCACCATCAGCAGCCCAAGGATTATTCCCATGAGGCCAGACATGCCGCCACCCTCCAGCCTTTTACCCATTCTGACACCAACCATCCTTTCCACGGCACTCACTACTTATCTGCTGGGTTTGATAATTCATTGCAATGGCCACACAGAATTCTCAGACAATACTCACTATTTGGAGTTTATTAGGGAAGTAACAGGCTACAATTCGAGTTCAGGAATGTGCTCAGGATGTAATTCTTTGATCAGGAAAGTCTTCCCTCTGCTGTGCCGTCAGACGCACCTCTCTGGCCCTTAGCCTCTCTGCCTGGCCTCTGTCCTGCTTGGGCAAATGTTACAAAGCTCTTTTAGCTCTGCCGATAGTTCCACCTAGTGCATCCCACTCTGCCAGCAAGCCTCCTGCCTGAGGGCACACAGCTTTCTCACTCTGTGGGCCAGGTAAGACTGCCGCTTTGTCTCATGCCTCTTGGTTCTACTGCCACTGTCTCTGCTGGCATCTCTCTTCTGGGGCACCTCTTTCTCCCAGGGTACCTCTCTCTGCCAGCGCACCTCTCTCTGTTGGGGCCTGTCTGCCCATGAAGTCCAGAGCAGGAATCTCGGGTCCAAGGACACACTCTACTTCACCTCCAGCTCTTCTCTCTTGATGGCAATGAGATCCCCTCTCTGCATCTAGGAGTGCTCATTTTAAGCCTGGCAGAATGACAGAACTAACCAATCCCAACATCAGAGTTCTACACACCTTATTTGGAGGTCCCACCCAATAATCTGGTGGGAGTTATGAAGACTAAGGCTAGAAAAGCCATACCGAGTAATTCACTGCACTACACCATGTAGGACTCCTTAGAACAATCACTCATGGGAGATCAGAAGGGCAGTATTTACACAGGAAGACAGCTCAGAGGGCAGAAATGCATAGGAAAGAAGGACACAGGGAAGAGGTAACCACAGGGAGGAAGTGGGAAGAGAGTTGTTACATCATGGGGATTGCAATCAATGTCATGAAACAAAATGTGTATGAACTGCTGTATGGAAGATAAATTTGCTCTGTAAACTTTCACCCAAATGTTTCTTTCTTTTCTTTTTTTCCTAAAGCGAATTATTGGGGAGAAAAAGAAAAAAGATAGTTTGCATGAAGCTTGTAGCACAGTAATTTTCAGAAGGTGGGAGCTCCACTTTTGATTATTATACAAATACTAGTAGCTCATGAATATTAGATGAACATTCATAATTACATGCATCACCTCCCCAGTGCCAATTCCTTTATTGCAAATATGGTGGTATATATTGGTAGGGTACTCTAGAAAGTAGAGAGAATTTTATAATAAACTCTAGCCATCATCCAGTTCAACAATTACATATACTACAATTGCCTCCAAGTAAATATGTGTATATATAAGTAGAATGGAAAATAATTTGTAAAATGAAAACAGTTGTATTAAGACATTGGGATTATTTGATGTTTTCCCCCATAAACCTTCTGTGTATATTAAAGAACTTGTCCATGTTCAGTGTATATTTCATTTTTTAAAGAAAATATGAAAAAAAATATTCCTGGAGATAGAAGTTGTTGTCTGTGTATATTTCCCACAGATTCTTAACACGTAGAAGGCACTCAAAGTTTATTGAATGTTTTAATTTCATGAGTCCAAGGTAAATCCTTTTTATTGTGGAGGGGGAAATTAGGGCTCAAATGGATATTGATCTTATCACTCTGGTTTCCTTTCTAGGATTTTAAGCTTGACTTTGGCAATCCCCAAGGCAAACAAAGTCCTACTTGGCATGGAGGCATAGCTACCATTTTGCAAAGTCCTGGAGATGAAGTGTGGGGAGTAATATGGAAAATGAACAAAACCAATTTAAATTCTCTGGATGAGTAGGTGACTTCTAATTATAAGTTAAATAATTACTGATTCAGAAAGTATATGGATATGTAAGGTTAATGTATTGGTATTTGAAAACTGTATACCACACATGTATTCTTTAGTGTCAGCATAGAAGGTATAATAACGTGATTTTGCTAAAAAGACCTGAAAGGATCACACTCTCTGACTGAGATTTGAGGGAATGTTTGTATTTTCTTCTGTAAACAGTAGAAGCCCTTCTGTTTCATTCTGTTTACTTTTCATTTATAGAAATCTCTTTTTGTAGTCTTACTTTGTAAAAAAGCATGAAGATTTTTGTAATTGTTATGGATATTTATTGATTCCAAGAGTTGTTCAGTTTGTATTAGAACCAGTTTTTTAAATATAATTCTTTAAGATGGCACTTGGATAAGTAAGTTAGGTAATGATAATTACTACTACAACAACAACAACAATATGGAAATGTTTTGGTGATTTTTGTAACTGGAACTCTCTGAGTTGTGTGGTCAAGCATTTAATACAAAGAGAGTTGCCAAGAAAGAATAGGACTTGAGAAGAGCAGATATTTTGGGTTTATGGTTTAAAGATTATCTCAGGGCACTGGTTTCATGGGTTCATCCACTCTTCATGGCTCCAGGAAGTCTAGAGTCCATGAAAATTTGCAGTTCTATTCTTCATTTTCCCCATTTTGACCAGGATTCTGTTGCTCCAGGTGAATAGAGACCAATTTTTGTGCCTTGGATCTCTGCAACTAACGAAGAGGTGGAACAGAAGCACTAAATATGTTATTAGGCCAATTAACTGGGATGTCTTATAAAACCATGACCCAAACCTCCAAACCAAGGAACCAAATCCCATGAGGTGTTTGGTTGTACATAAGCAGCCTCAGCAGCTACTCTTTGTTCTTATTTATAATAGATAGATAGATAGATAGATATAGGTATAGATATGTATCTATATACTTGCTAATTCAACTTTCAACAGGTATCCAACTTATTGACAGCAATTACAATAATCAGCTGTGCAACCCTACCCTTAATCGATGCAATTTTTCTATCGCTGTTAACCCCGCTTTTCCCCCTCCTTCCCACTCCTGGTATCCACTAGTAAACTTGTTCTCTATACATTTGCTTTTTGTTGTCTTCTTGTATAAGTGAGATCATACAGTATTTGTCCTGTTATTATTGACTTATTTCAGTCAGCATAATATCTTCAAGCTCCATGCATATTATAGTATGTACCAAGACTTCATTTCTCCTACTGACTGAATACTATTTCATCATGTGTATGTATTATATTTTATTTATGCATTCATCGGATGATAGGCATTTAAGTTTTGCTGATTGTGAGTAGTGCTACAGTGTACATTGGCGTACAAGTCTCTTTTTATGTCTCTGCTTTCAAGTTTTTTGAGTATATACCTAGAAGTGGAATTGCTGTGTCATTTGATAGTTCTGTTTTCAGTTTTTTGAGGAAGCACTACATATTTTCCATACTGGCTGTACCGTTTGCATTCTCACCGGCAGTTGATAAGGGTTCTAGTTGCCCCACATCCTTACAAACATTCATTACTGTTTTTAATCTTAGCTGTCCTAGTGAGAGTGTAATGGTATCTCATTGTGGCTTTGATGTGTATCTTTCTGATGGCTAATGACACTGAGCATCTTTTCATGTGTTTGGTGGCCATCTGAATGTCCTCTTTGGTGAAATGTCTATTCCAGTCCTTTGCCCACTTTATGGTTGAGTTACTTGTCTTTTTATTAAGTCGTCAAAGCTTTATATGATTAGTAGATTCTTGTCAGATGTATGGTTTCTGAAGGTATTCTCCCAGTCAGTAACTTGTCTTTTCACTTTTTTGGTAAAGCTTTTTGATGAACAAAAATTTTTTATTTTTCTGAGATCTCATTTGTTTATTTTGTCTTGCACTATTTGTGTTTTTGTTATTATATTAGATAATCCATTGCTGAAAACTAGGGCTGACAATGTTGCCCCTGATTGTTCTAAGAATTTTATGGCTTTAGTTTGTACATTTAGGTCCTTCATCCATTTTGATTTTGTTTTTGTGTATGGTGAGGCAAAGATCTTGTTTCATTTTTCTTCATGTGGAAATCTAGTTTTCCCAGCATCATTCATGTAGACTCTTCTTTCCCCATCAAATGACTGGACTTAGCCCCCTTGTCAAAAATTAGTTGACCATAAATGTGTGGGCTTATTCCTGGACTCTGAATTCTTTTCCATTGCAATGTCTGTGTGTCTACTGTTAAACCAGTACCAGGCTGTTTTGATTACTGTGGATATATAATATGTTTTTAAATGAGGAAATGCAAGTCCTCCTACTTTATTCTTCTCTTTCAGCATTATTTTTGCTCTTTGGGGCCTCTTGCCTTTCCAGATAAAACTGAAGATTTGTTTTTCTGTTTGTATAAAGGAGGCTGTTGGAATTTTTATCAAGATCGTGTTGAATTGATATGTTTATTTTGATGTGCTAGTATTGAAAATATATTCTATTATGTTCCAACATCTATAGGGAACAACTATTTCTACACATTGCTTTTCATTCTTAACTAAATTAAAACTTAACTAAAAGCTCTTACCCAGTAAACTAAACTGGGTGAATCAAGTATGGCTCAAATGTGGCTGTTCTGGTTTCAGGCAAGAAGGGGTTAGCAGTGGAATATATGTTCCAATAGAAGTTAATGTTTTTGTGCAAGAAAAGAAAGAAATAACCTGTCGAAGTTATCAGATGAAAGACTATGTGAGTGTTCCCCCATCACCACAGTATAAAACGGTAAGCTGTTTACAAAGACTTCTGTTTAATTTTCACTAAGGAGATTAATTAAAAGCTGTTTTGTTTTTAAAAGGCTGTGTGTTTTAAAGAAACTCTAGTATGTAGTGCCTACGGCATTTGACTGCTAACCAGAAGGTTGATGGTTCAAACCTATCAGCAACTCCACTGAAGGAAGACTGGGCAATTTACTTCCATAAAGATTTACCACCTTGGAAACCCAAAGGCAGGGTGCTATGAGTTGGATTGACTCAATGGCAGTGAGCTTGGAGCTTGGTGTGTTTTAAATTCTACAACTCAATTTTTGTCAGTATGTTTTTCAATGCAAAAAGGAGTTATTAACCTAAAGTGCAATTTCAAAAAGTAAAGTTGTTTTCAGGCCGTAGTTTCAGGGGTCCCTCCGGTTTCATTTTGTCCAATAAGTCTGATTTTCAATAAGAATTTGAAGTTCTGTTCCTCAATTTTCCTCCTTTTGATACATTTATGTATAATAATAGAGGCATGTTTCTAAAACTTTATTTAAAAAAAAAAACTTTTAGAAATTACAAGAAAACTCTGAGTCAGAATTCCATGCATGTATTTTCTTTTTTAAAATTATAGTGAAGATACTATATTTTCTTCTTTAAAATAGAAAATAGCATGTCTGAGTTTATTTTTAATAGGTTTATTCTATACATCCAAACTCACTGCCTTCGAGTCGATTTCTATAGTGGCCCTAAAGGACAGAGTAGAACTGCCCCCTATGGACTTTCCAAGGCTATGGAAGCAGACTGCAACATCTTCCTCCTGCAGAGCAGCTGGTGGGTTTCAACCTCTGACCTTTCCAATTAGCAGCTGAGCATTTTAACCACTGTGCCACCAGAATTCCTTATTCTATACATACCCTTTTGTAATCTTTTGTTTCTTTTTTTGTCCACAAAACTATGTGTCATGAATACCAAGATTGATTTTTATGGGGAAAAATATTTCCTACTGTTCCATCTCTATATAGAGAAGGAAAAGTCACAGTGCCTTTCAGAATCAGATGTGGGATAGAGACCTCAGCATCCCTTTTCAAAAACTCAAAATGAACATCCTTGTTTTCAAGTGCAATCAGGACATAGCACCTAGAATGGGTGGTACAGTTCCTGGGCCTCATCTGGTATTTTCCAGTGAGGGGCCTAGAGAAATTAACCTGGTATGGATCTTGGAAGTACCACTGAACATAGTAACCATTCATTTTTTCATCCATGTCAAATTCCAAGCAAGAGTAGATTCTAGTATTGCAACTGAAACTCCTCCCTATAAAATTTTTTTTGAAGAATGGTATTTTTTCTTAGAAGTTCATTCAAATTCTATGCTATAAGATATATACATACAGATAGATGGATAGATATAGGTTTTTGTGTGTGTGTGAAAACATGAACCACAAAGCATACACCTCTTCAATAACTTTTACAATGGTACATTCTTCACATTGTGTCACCTTCTCACTATCTCTGACCCCATTGTTTTACCACCGTTAACTTAAACTCTCTGCCCCTTAAAGTTCTTGTCTGTGGTTTTGCGTTACTATTATCATTTCAGTCTTATGGAGGTAATTCTTCAATAGAGCATAGTGCTCAAGGCAGACATTGTTTATTTATGAGGTAAATTATTTAGTTTAAAGATGACTTCATGCTATAGTTTTGGCTTATAGTTTAAAAATTGTTTTCAGGCCATAGTTTCAGGGGTTCTTCTGGGTTTCAGTGTGTCCAATAAATCTGGTTTCCAATATGAATTTGAAGTTCTGTTCCTCAATTTTCCTCCTTTTGATCAAGATCCATTTTTGGGTTCCTGATCATAACATTCACTAATGGTAGATGGGCACCATCCATTTCTTCTGGTCCCACGGCAAGGGAGATGATGGTTTGTGGAGAAAATTAGACTTGCAAACCATTTCCATCTCTAGTTCCTGAGTCTCCTCCTTCCTCTGTCTCTGCAGATGATTAGAAACCAATTATTGTATCCATGAGTTTTGTTTTAATATTCCACAAGGATCAATCATGTGGCTTTAAAATTACTGCACATTCATACTCAGTATGAGAAGAATGGCTAGATCTCTATTTTTTTCCTGTAATTGTTTATTCTAGAGTTATTCTAATGTTATCTGAAGGCTAATATTTTATGCTTTGACAATATGCATAAAGCTGTGCCATGCTCAGTTAAGTTATGCTCCTAACTGAAAGGGCTTCTTGTTTGTTTTAATAATTTCTAGGTCATTTGCATGGGTGCAGAAGAGAATGGTTTGCCCCTGGAATATCAAAAGAAGTTAAAAGCAATAGAACCAAATGACTTCAAAGGAAAGCTCTCAAAAGAAATAGAAGATATGATCCAGAAAGGAGAAACAGAAACTAATCATTAGAACATAATAGACTATATCCAAGGATATCTATGCTCATAGAATATATCCAAGGATATCTACATGCAACTATAAAACATTTTTAATGTTTGAGAACATCTCATATCCCCATGTTTAATATATTTTCAACAGTGCTTTGAAGGGGTCTCTTATTTGGGTGGTTCCTTTTTTTTCAGACTGTACACAGAAACAGGAGTTAGACAATTAAAGAAGAAACCATGAAGAATTGCAATGTGTGACAAATGGATAGTGGAACTTTTTCTCTGAACACTGGAAGCTGTTTTCTTGAATGAGTTTCAGGTGTCTTCTTGCTCTGTGTGGCAAAGGATACATTTGTACCCTGCTTAATGAGGTGCTAGTGACTTGTTCTGCTCTGTCTGGCATTTTCAATCCAGCTTAATAAGAGCAAACAAACTGCAGAGACAGTTTGATAATAATAAACTTTTAAAATTTTGAAAAAGTATATTCTTTCCAGAGGAATAAATATGCTAACAGTTGAACCTCTTTTCCCTACTGAAATACTATGTTTCTTTATGCAGTAAGAGACTCAAACCATCATACATAGTGAGTCTGATCTTGGCCATTTATGGCCTCTACTAGAGGAGGCAGACTTTGGAGCCAGATATGCTCTGCTCGGTTGTCAGTCACCCCTTTCTAGCTGTGAGAGAGTTTGGGTTACTTGACTCCTTGTGCTCAGTTTCCTTACCAATACAGTGAGGATAATCGAAATTCTTCTGTGTTACAATTCGTGTGAGGATTGAATGAGTATATATATATGTAATGAGCTTAGAACATAACAAGTTTGGAACATAATGAACATTAGCAATCATTGTTCTCATTGAAAAACTAAGTTTGTGCAGGATCTTCCTTAGAACAGGATTTTAAAGGGAAAATGTTTTTTGGAAACGTGGTTTCCAAAACTGTGTTCCTTGGCTTAGCAAGGGATTCTGACCTTAAATGAATTCACTGAACAAGTGGAAGAAAGAAGAGACATGAATACAGCAATACTGAGTATTAAAAAAATATTTCTTAGGTGTCTGTGAAGTGTAGGGAGCTGCACCTTTGCAACAGGCTCCTGGAATGAGAGCTAAGCAGCTGCAGGAGTATAAAATAAAGGTTTCTTTTGTTCCCGGTGGGGGCGGGGGGATGATGAAAGTACTTTTCAGGCTGTGGCAGCAATTCTGTAGTGTGGCTGAGCCATAGAATACAGGTTAGACCATGTTTTACAGCTGTCACACCTCACTATTTTCAAGCCTACCCTCCAATTTTCTAGTTTTCTCCTGTTTCTTAACTCCTAGTTCCCAAGAAGAACTTGTCAGTGACTCAGAGCCCAGTTATAGTAATGTATTGAGCAAGGTCCACTTTTGCAGTTCATACTAAGAAATGAGTATTATCCTAATAATGTATTTTACCTACTTAAAATGACAGCTTTCATTAAGGAATTCAAAGTGGTGGCAATAAAACTTTCATGTCTGATTTTTTAACAAAAATCTGGTAATCTTGAGGAATACTGTAGTTCCAGTTGTTTTCCAGATAATGTCATATGTGAAGGATTTCCATTGCTACCATTGATTTTGGCCCTCTTGTCATGATACAACCAGATTCTGGATAAACTACAACAAACATAGTTTTGTAAAGCATTTCTGGGCTTGCAACAAAGTAAGGAAAATCTTCAAGATGGACCAATAACCCTACAAAACAAGAGAAAGAAGGAAGATGAACTATGATCTGAAACAGAACTGACAGTATAGGAAAGTAAGTGACCGTAATGTCCTTGGGTACTATGAAAATGGCATCGGGGCAACATCTGACTGCTGCTAAATTCATAAGTGGGGAGAAAAATCAAGATAACAGACCAAGGCTGATTTCTATGAGGCAGAGATCACAAATGCCTCCACCCTCCAATTCTGACAGCAGCCGTCCCTTCCATGGTACTCTACTTCTCTGCTGGGTTAACCTGTTGCAGTGGCTGCACAGAACTCACAGACAATTCTCATGATGAAGTTTTTTAGGAAAGTAACAGCTTGCAATTCAGGATCAGGAATGCTCAGGATACAGTTCTTTGATCAGGATAGCCTTCCCTTAGCTGTGCCTGAAGACAGGTCTCTCTGTGCCCCTCAGCCCCTCAGCTTGTTACAAAGCTCTTCTAGCTCTGCCAATAAATGCCTCGAGGCATCCCACTTCATCAGTAAGCCTTTGCCCAAAGACACTTGGCTTTCTTGTTCTGTGGGCCAGAAAACCCACTGCTTTGTCTCGTGCAGGTCTCTTGGTTCTGCTGCTCCCATTTTCTGCCACTGCTTCTTGCTATCTTTGGTGTCACAGATCTCTGTGTCCTGAATTGAGGAGGTTCAGCACAGGGATCTTGGGTCCAAAGGATGGACTCCACTCTTGGCTCGTCTATCCTGATGGTAGTGAGATTCCCCACCCCCTTTCTGCCTCTGGAATGGCTCATTTTAAGCCTAGCAGGATGGAAAAACTGACCAATCCCCACTTTCGGGTTCCATACACATTATTTTCATGGACCCACCCCCACAAGTATGCCATACACCTTATTTACATTATTAACAAGGTATCCAGTCCCTTTGGTGGGCCACAAGTACCTAACATTGGCATAGTCCCATCCAGTCATCTGGTGGGCCTCACAAAGACCAGGCTATAAGAGCCATACCAAGCAATTAACTGTATCCCAGTGGGTGCCAGTAATAGCCCTGGAACTGGACTACTAACCCTGGAACACTCCTACTGCAGGTTAGGAAAACTGAACTTGAGACATGTATGGAACTAGGGCCTTTGAAGAGGACTAAGTGGTCCCTAGTTGGTAACTCTCAAGACTCCCAGCAGAGGCAAATACAAATCCTGTCTGGAAAAAGCAATCCTAAATTAGGTTCTCACAGTTTCCACGTGACTGAGAGGAGAAAAAAATTTAGACTTCCAAGGTTTCAGATATTAAAATTATAAAAAAGAGAATACAAAATAATATGTATGGAGACTCTGACTTCTGGAAAAAATGGAGAAGACCTACTTTTCCTTATTCTCACTGAGTACAATATGATTTACAATTGCTTTTTTTAAAAAAGAAATACTTAGGTATGTTTTAGGTGCTGTCAAGTCAGTTCCAAGTCATAGAGACCCCATGTACATCACAACAAATCACTGCCCAGTCCTGCACCATTCTCACAATTGTTATGTTTGCACCTATTATTGCAGCCACTGTGTCAATCCATCTTGTTAAGGGTCTTCCTCTTTTTCACTCACCCCCTACTTTGCCAAGCATGATGCACTTATGTAGATTTTACAGAACATGTGTGGGTCTTATATGTGAAAAACTATAAAACACTGATAAAAGAAGAAAAAAGATCTAAATAAATGGAGAGGCATACCAAATTAATGAACTGGAAGAATCAACATAGTAAAGGTGCCAGTTCTCCCCAGTTGATGTAAAGGTTTAACTCAATTCCTATCAAAATCCCAGCAAGGCTTATTGTAGATATAGACATGTTTTTCCCCCCTCCCTAAAATTTATATGGAAAAACAAAGGAACTAGGACAGGTGGAACAATTTTGAAAAAGAATAAAATGTAAGGAATCAGTCTATCCATTTTCAAGACTGTGTGCTATTGGTGGGGGGATATATATAGAGATCAATGGAACAGAGAACCCGGAAATAGACCCACACAAATATGTCCAAATGATTTCTGACAAGTTAAAAGGTAATTTAATAGAGGAAAAGGAGCTTTTCCAACAAATAGTGCTAGAGTAGCAATTGGACATCCATAGGCAAATAAACGAATCTCGACCAAGTCTCACACCTTATGCAAGAATTAACTCAATGGATCACAAACTTAAATGTCCTACCTAAATTTAGAATACTTTTAGGAGGGAAAAATAGGAGAAAATCCTCAGGATCTAGGGCCTGTCGACGAGTTCTGAGACTTGACACCCAAAGCACAGTCTGTAAAAGGGAAAATCGTTAACTTTGACTTCATAAAATTTAAAACTTTTTTTTTTCAAAAGACCCTGTTAAGAGGTTGGAAAGACAAACTACATACATAGTGGGAGAAAATATCTGCAAACCACACATCTGACAAAGGACCTTGTTGCTGTTGAGTCTATTCTGACTCACGACAACTCCATACATGCAGAGGAGAACTGCTCCATACAGTTTTCAAGGCTGTGACCTTTTGGATGCAGGTCATCAGGCCTGTCTTCTGAGGAGCGTCTGGGTGAGTTTGAAGCACCAATCATTTGGCTAGTATTTGGGCACTTGACTAATTGTGCCACCCATGGACTCTGATAGCATTAGTATCTAGACTACATAAGAAATTCTCAAAACTCCACATGAGAAAAAGAATTAGAAAATGGGCAAAAGATAAGAAGAGACATTTCACCATAAAGGAGATACAGATGGCAAATTAGCACATTAAAAGATGCTCAACATCATTATCCACTAGGAAAATGCATATTCAGCCTACAGTCAGAACTGTGCAAAACAGTTTGGTAATCCCTTAAAGGTTAAACAGAATTACCATATGACTCAACAATTCCATTCCTAGATATATACCCAAAAGAACTGTACTCACACAAATACATGTACACATATATTCATAGCAGCCATTTAATAATAGCCAAAAATGGAAACAGCCCAATGTCCATCAATGGATGAATGCATAAACCATTATACAATGGAGAATTATTTAGTTATAAAGAAGGAATTAAGTACTGATACATGTTATAATGTGGGTGAATCTTGAAAACATTACATTAAGTGAAAGAAGCCAGGCATAAAAGGTCATATATGACTATATGTATGGTTATATAAAGACAGCATGAAAGATCTTTGTAATGATGGAAATGTTCTGTATCTTGACTGTATCATTGACCATGTTCTGGTGATGTATTACAGTTTTGCAAGATGTTATCATTGGAGGAAATTGAGTAAAGGGTAAATGTGATGTTTGCATTATTTCTTACAACTGCTTGAGAATTTTAAATTACTTCAAAATGAAAAGTTTAGTTAAATATACA
>NW_006921595.1:3026941-3041234 GCF_000298275.1 Orycteropus afer afer
AAAAAAGGAAAAAATAAATAAATAAAATGATGAAACTAGCAAATAATAGGAGACTATTAAAAATGACCAAGAAGCCTGGTAGTTAAGTTATGTGTCAGTTTGACTGGGCCTAGATATAGTTATTCCCCATAGTGAGATTGGTAGTTAACTCCATGGTGGAATCTATTGGAGCAGCTGAGTAGCTGCTTTAGGGATGTGGGCTGCTTCTAGTATATAAGAAGCAACTTTGAGGAAGGTCTCCAGCTTTTGGCACGCTTGAATCCTGCATGTAGCCGAGTCATTATTCAGTAGCCTGCCATATTGCCTGCCGATCTTGGGACTTGAATCAATGGCTTGCTGTGTGGTTTGGTAATACTGGGACTGTGCCTATTTTATTTGTCGACCTTGGGTTTGTCAGCCTCAGCAGCAAGTAGCTGCTTGAGTGAAGAGACACCTCCAGCTTCAGTGGGCCAGGAGTAAGAGGCAGAACTGAAGCCCAAGGTTGAGAAGCTTTCACCCAGTCCCTAGAATCTGACACTTTGAACTCAGACTTCCAACCTCCAAAACTGTAAGAATAAACTCCTGTTTGTTAACAAAAAAAAAAAAAAACCAAACTCACTGCCGTTGAGTAGGATCTGACTCATAGTGACCCCTCCTTGGGTTTCCAAGGCGGTACTGGGAAGTAGATTGCCCTATCTTCCTTCTGAGGAGTGGCTGGTGGTTCAAACCCACCAGTCTTCTGGTTAGCAGTCAAATGCCTTAGGCACTACACCACCAGAGCTCCTCCTGTTTGTTAAAGCCATTCCATTTGTGGTCTGTTCCTGTCAGAGCGGCACCAGGTAACCAAAACAAAGCCTCTGCAAATGGTTTAATGCTTGACTACTAGCAGTTCCAATCCACCTAACAGTGCCTCAGAGGACAAGCCTGGTAATCCACTTTAGAAAGATGACAGCCTTGAAAACCCTATGGAACACAGGTGTACTCTGGACACATGGGGTTGACATGAGATGGGATGAACTCAATAGCAACTATCAACAATAAACAAACCCAAACTCCAAACCCACTGCCATCGAGTTGATTCTGACTCTTACTGAACCCCACGGGGTTTCCAAGGCTGGAAATCTTTACAGAAGCAGACTGCCCCCTCTTACAGAGTGGATGGTGAGTTCAGAATCACCCACCTTTTGTTTGGCAGCCAAATGTCTTAACCACTACACTACCAGAGATCCTCAACAATAACAACTCACTGCCATCAAGCCGGATCTGACTCACAGTGACCCCTCCTTGGGTTTCCAAGGAGCTCTGATGGCATAGTGCCTAAAGCATTTGACTGCTAACCAAAAGGCTGGTGGTTGAAACCCACCAGCTACTCCTGGGAAGGAAGATTGGGCAATCAATCTACTTCTGCAGAGACAGAGCCTGGGAAACCCAAGGAGGGATCACTGTGAGTCAGATCCGACTACACAGCAGAGAGTTTGATTCTTAGTATCACTATGGAAGTAGATTGCCCAATCTTCCTTCTGAAGAGTGGCTGGGGCGTTTGAACTGCTAGCCTTCTGATTAGCAGTCAAATGCCGTAGGCACTAAAAGATAGAACTGAAGAAATTACTCTGAATGCAGTCAAAGAAACAAGGAAATGGGAAATTTGTAAGAGGTTAAAAGACATGGAAGATAACATTCAGAATCCTAGAAGAGAAAAAATATTTCCTGTTTTTTTTTTTTTTCTATTTGAGTTTCTCATACTGGTAAACGGAAGGAAATAACATCTTTCAATTCTTCCTTTTATGGTTTACAAGTTTGCAAGCTTTCGCTTTTAAGTTGTGAACATACTTTCGTTTTCTCGGAAGGCAGCCTTTGACAGGAACGTTAACCTTCATAAGTGCATGTGATAATATGAACGTTACTTCTGTGATGTGAATAAGTGAGTTAACTTTTTATAGCACCGTTATGGCTATGTTGACCTTCACCACTGAAAACTTGAAAAAAAAAAATTACTGGGGAAATTTATTAGCATGGTTGTTGTTGTTGTTATGTGCCGTCGAGTCAAACCCGACTCATAGTGACCCCTCCTTGGGTTTCCGAGGCAGAATCACTACGGAAGTAGGGTTGCCCAACCTTCCTTCCGAGGAGTGGGTGGTGGGTTTGAACCTCCAGCCTTCTGGTTAGCAGTCAAGTGCCTTAGGCATACCAAACCAAAGAACTAAACTCACTGCCAGTCGGGTTGGTTTGAACTCATAGCGACCCCTCCTTGGGTTTCTGAGGCTGTATCTCTACGGAAGTAGGTTGCCTAGTCTTCCTTCCGACTATAATGTGTAGACTATAAATATATATACTGCCAAAAACAGAGTTTAGAGAGGAAGAACGTTTAGATTTTAAAAACTACAAACTGAAGCACATGTTCTGTTGCAAAAAGTTTGAGCAGTCTGTTAGTTTTCATCTGGGAGCGAGTGTCACGTTTGAGTGTACTTGTGAGGAGCCGAATTTCACCGTCAGGCGTTGGCTCTAGTTGCAGGTGCTGGGCTGGCACTTTTTGGGGGACAGGCACGAGCTCGCTGCGGCCGTGGCCCGTGGCCGAACTAGCATGACAAGTTCTCGCTGGGATCCCTTGGCGAGCTCTCGGGTCTGTTTATACGCCCTGTGCAGTAGCGTTCGCAGCTCCTACACAGCTAAAGAGCTGCAGCCTTTGGAGCTGCCTGAGGCAACTTCCTGCTCGTCTCCGGCTACCCGCGCAGTTCGCGGCGGCTCCTCAGGAGCAGCGAGGCCAGACAGGCGCGGCCGCAGCTCCCTTCCCCGCCAGTTCCCGTTCCGGGGCCAGCTGGGAAGCCGCCCTGGCCCTGCCCCCCGCACAGCTTCGGGCGCGGCGCGGTGGCCAGCATCGGCGCTCCCGGGGCTCGGCGCCCCTGCCTTTGCGCGCTCCCCAGCATCCCCGTGCCCCACTCTCAGCTACTACCGGGTCTGTACGCTTGGCGGCGAAGTAAGTTCCACAGACAAAGGGGTGGGGAAGGGGGTGAGCGATTTGCGCTGGGCGAAAAGTTTTCAGGGGTTCTGGGCGCCGAAAAAGGAGCTCTGGTGGCGCAGTACCCAAGGCACTGGACTGCTAACCAGAAAGCTAGCGGTTCAAACCCACCAGTCACTAGTCGGAAGGCCTACCGGGCAATCTACTTCCATAAAGATTTATCGCCTCGGAAACCCAAGGGGGTCGCTATGAGTCGGAATGGACTCGATGGCAGTGAGTTTTTCGGTTTGGACACCGAGAGCGAGGAAGCGCCACGGAGGCGGGATCCCGCGAGGGGGCGGAAAGCAACGCTGCTGTGGGAGAGCTCGGGCTGGAACCCGGCAGTGAAATGTGGGAGTTGGAGAAATGCAGCGACAGTTCGGAAGGACGAATTTCAGCGTCACCGGAGTCGTTCATCCCACTGTTGTCTAAGGCAGGGTTTCTCAAACCATGGCTGCCCCTTAGGAAGCACCAGGGGCACTTTTAAAATGCCAGTGTCCAGCCTTAGCCCAGACCAATTCTACCCGAATCTCTGAGAGGTGGGACCTAGGCCTCTGTATTATTTGAAGCTCCCCCGAGTGGTCTATTCTACAGCAGGTTTGGGAATCAGTAATTAAAGGCTGATCGCTGGAGAAGTTGCAGGGATTGATTCGAGTCCAGCCCGAAGATGGGCAGGCGACTCTCAGACTCCGGCTTGGCTCTCGGGACTTGGCAGCGGACTCCCTTCAGCTTCACGGGAAGCAAACAATGTTTGGCAGGGTCTCATGAACATTGTGTCAAGGAAAAAAAAAGGCTCAGATATGCACACAATCTTTTGGCACATAATGATGGATTACTATTGCCCCGTTGTTTCTACGTGCTGGAAAATGCCTCGATTGTTGGCAACTGAAGTTATGTTCTGGGAAGCCAGTGAACTCATGGCTTTGACAAGGTCTGAGCTTTCTACTTGAGGATGAAACTTTCCGTCCTTCTAAAAGCTCTCTGTTTTAGATGTATCATATCCAGAAAACTAACTCTGTCATGAATTTTGGAGAGGCTTGGCTATCACAGGCTGCATGTGAGTAGATGCAGGGGAGGGGCAGATAGCTGTAATACAGGCAAACAGAACCAATGGACAAGGGACAGACTGTTACTTTCTACACCAAGCAGCTAAGAAACAACAGCGGAGTGCTGAGAGGATTTTGAAGGGCTTTATTTTTATGGAATGTAGAACTAATGTAGAGCTTTGTAGCCCCTCACAAACCAAAGCAAACCTATTGCCACTGAGTCAATTCCAACTCATAGAGACCCTTTAGGACAGAGTACAAGTGATCCATAGAGTTTCCAAGGCTATAAATCTTTACACAAGCAGACTGCCTCATCTTTTTCCTGCAGAGCAGCTGGTGGGTTTGAACTGCAGACCTTTTGGTTAGCAACCCAATGCTTCAAACACTACACCACCAGAGGTCCCTCAAACCTGGGCCCAAATTTGGGTTCTGTCACTTCTTTGATATGTGACCTTAGGTAAGTTACTTGGAATTGGAATTGGCAAATGTGTTATCTATATATTTTCTTTTTCGAGTTTTTTTTTTTTTTTAATTTTTATTGTGATTTGGGTGAAAGTTTACAGAGCAAATTCATTTTCTGTATAGCAGTTCAAAAACATTTTGTTTCATGACATTGACTGCAATTCCCCACAGTGTAACAGCTTTCTTCCTACTTCTTCTCTGTATCCCTGTAGTTACCTCTTCCCTGTGTCCTTTTCTCTCATGCACTCCCACCCTCCTCCCAGGTGTCTCCCTGTGCAAATGCTGCCCTTCTCTTCTCCCACTGTAGCCCCAGGGAGTGTATCTACCTGATGTAAATATTCACCCCATATACCTGTCCATCGTTTGGCTGAAAACCACAGAAGTGAGTTCAATTCCAGACCTGAAGGGTAGCTAGGGGCCATAGTCTCAGGGGTATCTATATTTCTTCTTGTTGTTGTTGTTGTTTGCCATCGAGTCGGCCCGACTCCTAGCGACCCCTCCTTGGGTTTCCGAGGCAGTTATCACTACGGAAGTAGGATTGCCCAACCTTCCTTCCGAGGAGTGGCTGGTGAGTCTGAACCGCCAGCCTCCTGGTTAGCAGTCAAGTGCCTTAGGCACTATGCTACCAGAGCTCCCATCTATATTTCTTACAACAATTAAACATCTGCTCTTGTAAATATTACAGCCTAGGAAACCCTGTGGGGTAGTTCTCCTCTGTCCTATAGGATTGATATGAGTTGGAATTGACTTGACAGCACACAGCAACAACAACAACAAACATTTGTTTCAGAATGTTGATATCCCTGACACTTGTGTTGTGTCATCACCATCATATAGGTCAGGGCCAGAAGAATTGGGAGAATGCAGTGACTTGGTAGGTATTGTCAGAGCCACGTGTGAGATTTTGGGCAGGTCAGTCACGTACTGCTAAGGGAAAAATCGTCACATGGTAGAAGAGCTATTAGCAGATGATTTGCTTGGGAAAATATTTGTATTATTCTAATTCCCAAAATGATTAAAGGTCTAATGACTAAAAACTTCCCATGATTCATTTTAGTACCCAAAGTGTTATCTATGACACCAAACCAAACCTTTTAGAAAGAACTGAGTGGAACTTTTTAGAAAGAAAGCTAGGCTTTTTTGGGGGGATATGCTAACTTTTTACAGTTTGGGAAAACAGACCCCTTTATTGAGAGGAACATTCTTGGACTCCATGAACAAGGCCAGTGTTTAATATTTAATCTGAAATCAAGCATGTTGATGATTTCAACTGGAGATATGAGATCTATAGCAAACACCAGACAGGTAAGACTTCAATGGAAAAAGACATGAATTTTGGAGTTAGTTGAAACTGGGATCAAGCCCCGGCTTTATTCCTTAACCATGTGACCTTAGCCCAAGATACTTAATCTTTCATAGCCTTTGTTTCCTCTTTGTAAAATAGTTATAACAATTCTTTCCTTATAGGGTTACTTTGAGGATTTTATGATATAATATATGTAAAGTGTTGAGTACATCACTTGGCTTCCAGTAACTTAATTATGATGATAATAGAGATTATGGTGATTACTTGGCTGGTCTTACCATCTCCTAGCGGTGCAACTTTAGATAAATTCCTTAACCCTCAGTAGCCTCAGTTTTTGGAATTATTTTGGAAATAATTACCTATTTGGAGGGATTGGCTTAAGGTTTTAATTAGATGAAATATATAGTTAAAGGAAATGATATGTCTGGCCTGGCAGACCCTAAATACATAATAATTGTAAAGACATATATAGACTTAGTATGCACTGCACTAGTCTGAGGGCTTTACCTGGTTTCTTAGCTCATTTAACCTTCCTACCAACCCTATGAGATAGTTATCATTCTCCCCATTTTATAGATGAGACATCTGAGGTTCAGGGAGGTTAAATAATGAGCCCAAAGTCAAGCAAACAGTAAGTGCTGCACCCAGGATTTGTCCAAGAGTCCATGTTCTTAACTGCTGGACATGCTGCTCAGTGAGTGCTCCTCCCACTCATCTTACTCCGCCATTCTCCCCGTGACACCTCCTGCCATCAATAAGCTGATGTGCTTCTGCTCTTTGAAGAGCTGTATTTCTGGAAATAGGGCCCCAGCTTGCAAAGAACTGTCTGTTTATGAAATGCAGGTGGCAGTGTTCCCCCTTGATTTATAATTTTAAAACTTTAACAATTGCTCAGATAGGTTGACCTACTGGGTAGCCTCGGGTCAGTTCCATGTCCTAGTGACCCCATGTGACAGAGTAGAACTGTACCATAGGGTTTTCTTGGCTATTATCTCGATGGAAGCAGACTGCCAAGTATTTCTCCTTTGGAGACACTGTTTGGGTTCGAACCGTCCACCTTTCAGTTAAGCAGCTGAGTTCTTAACCTTCGCACCACCAGGATTCCTTTGGTTGATCCAGTATCAACTGAAAATGAGTGAGTGAACTCTGATACTGGTATGGATTAACACTATCACAGTGGATTACAGTTTTTGTTTTGAAATAAATTCATTCTTAAAAAAAAAAAAAAAACACATAAAACCAAAGCCACGGCCATCAAGTTGATTCTGACTCATAGTGACCTTATAGGACAGAGTGGAACTGCTGCATAGGGTTGCTGGGGTTGTAAATCTTTACAGCAGCAAACTGCCTACTCTTTCACCTGTGGAGCAGCTGATGTGGTTGAACCCATGACCTTTTGGTTAGCAGCTGAATGCTTTAGCCACTGCACCACCAGAGCTCCTTAATATCCATTCTTAGTGTACTGAAAATATGAGCCTGGGCATAATAGAAAACATGCCTTTACCCAGATAGATGTGGGGGGTGTTTGGGAAGACAGAAACCAGGCCTGGAAATTCCCAAAATGGGAATCCAGGCGTATATTAACAGTATTTAATACAACATCCCAAATGAGGGGAATTAGTCAGTCACAAAGAGACAAATAATGTATGATCTCACTTACATGAAATAAGCAAATACTTATAAACCAGAAATTATTAGTGGTTGCCAGGGGTGGGAAGGAGGAAGAAGATTTTTGCTTAGTGTGCATAGAATATATATTAATGGTGGAAGGATAATTTGGAAAAAGATGCTGCGAATGGTTGTACACCTTGAAAAATGTAGTCAATGTCACTGAATGGGCCATATAGAAATGGCTGAGTTGCTGTATGTTTTCTTGTGTGTATTTTCACCATAAGGAGCCCTGGTGGCACAATGGGTAAATGCTCTGCTGCTAAACAAAAGGCTGGCTGGTTGGAAAGCCCTGGGGATCCGCTTCTGTGAAGATTACAGCCAAGAAAACCTATGGGGCAGCTCTGCTCTGTCACATGGGGTCACTGTGAGTGAAAACCAGTGACGCCTAACAACAGCACAACAATTTTCAACACTCATGCACAAACCAACAACAGTCAATTGAAAGTAGAATGGCCTGTTCCAAGGGGGCTATCTTTAAAAAAAAAAAAAAAAATCCCTTACTCATCTTCCTCTCCTTTACCCCTGTGGCCACTGGCTTGTTCTGGAGCTCTGGCAACCTTCCAAAGAGGCCAGGGCTAGTGGAACTGGGAGGGGCTGGCAGAAAAGTAAATTCTCAGTTGTGTGAGTTAACATTTCTGATAATGAGGTGGTAATTGTTTTTTGGCCTTCTCAAGAGTGTGAAGTGCTTTGCTGGCACCCTGGCCAGGTGTTGAAGGCTGTAAAAAAGCTGTTTGTCACTCCTGGTTCCTTCTGGCTCTAATTCTAATCCACATTAATGCCACAAATATTATCAGAAGAGCTTGCTGGTGCCAAAAGTCTACTAAGTCTTGGAAATATAGTAGTGAATGAAACCGATCCAGTTTCTGCCCAAATGTAGTTTGTAGGCTGTAGTGCAGGCATGGAAGGAGGGTTGGTGGGGGGATAAGCCCACAAATAAATATCTAATTTTACATTCTGCTAAATGCTTCAAGCAAAAACAGTACAGATGAGAGAGACTATGAGAGTAACCACACTATGATTAGGGGAATCTGGGGATGCCTTTCCAAGAAAGAGACTTTTAAACTAGGACCTGGGATACTAGAAGAAGTTAGAGCGTTCTTGATGTAGGGAAGAATGTTAGAAACCTAAGGGTGGGAAAGAGCTGGGCAGGCAGGTTGAGTAACAGAGGGGTGGGGGTGGTGAAGCCCTGAGCTGGGGAGGCTATAAGGAGAAGCTGAACAGGGATCCCAGCTCAGACTAAGAAGAGCCTTCCGGACTGTGTGATGGTGGTGGTGGTGGTGGGTGCTGTCAAGTCAATTCCCACTCATAGTGGCCCAGAATGACAGAGTAGAACTTCCTGTCTACTTGCCTGTATTTCTTTACAGAAGCAGGTCACCAGATCTTTTTCCTCTGCGGAGCCACTGGGTGAGTTTGAACTGACAACCTTTCTATTAGCAACTGAGCACTTAACTGTTTCATCACCACAGCCTCTTCTGGACTGGGTAACCCAAAAACCCGTTGCTGTCGAGTCGATTTCAACTCATAGCAACGCTATAGGAGAGAATAGAACTGTTTCATAGGGTTTCCAAAGTTGGAAATCTTCACAGAAAACAGACTGCCACATCGCTTTCCTGCAGAGCGGCTGGTGGGTTTGAACCACTAACCTTTGGGTTAGCAACTGAGCATATTAACTACTGCACCACCAGAGCCTCTTCTGGGCTGGGTAAGGATTTGGAATTTTATTCTAAAGTGCAGTGGGAGACTTTTCAGGAGCTTTTTCCCATCGTTGTTGTTGTTGTTTGCCGTCGAGTCGGCCCCGACTCATAGTGACCCCTCCTTGGGTTTCCGAGGCAGTATCACTAAGGAAGTAGGATTGCCCAACCTTCCTTCCGAGGAGTGGCTGGTGGGTTTGAACCGCCAGCCTTCTGGTGAGCAGTCAAGTGCCTTAGGCACTATGCTACCAGAGCTCCTTTCCCATCATTACTAATAAGAAAAAGAAGAGGGAAACAGATAACTAACAACCCCTATTTGTTAAGCTATGGAGCTCTGGTGGCATAGTGCCTAAGGTGTTTGACTGATAACCAGAAGACTGATGGCTCAAACCCATCAGCTATGCCACAGAAGGAAGACTGGGCAATCTACTTCCATAAAGATTTACCTCCTCAGAAGCCCAAAGGGTGTCACTATGAGTTGGAATCGACTTGATGGCAGTGAATTTGTTGTTGTTGTTGTTGTTAAGCTTTACATACCTTGTCTTACTTAATATATGAAATAACTCTGGTAGATAGAAATTCTAGTTTTCTATTTCCAGATGAAGAACTGAGGAGCAGAACAAAGCTCAAGAAGGCAGAATGAGGAGCCGGAGCCAGTGCTGCTTAACTGCACAGCACTTGCTCTGTAGAGTTCTGGAGCAGATCAGTGAAAATGGATGAGGTTCTCTTAGGCACTCAGAATCCATCCCCAGGAGCCTCCCAGGATCCCAATGGATTCACTTCTTCTTGGCTCCTTGGAAACAGGAACAAAAGACCACAAAGAGTAGAAGAAAGTTGAAAGTGTGGTGTCAGGGTGTCAAAGCCCACAGACACAAAATGCTGGGAACCGCTAGGCAAAGGAACAGTGCTGGATAGTTTCTCACACTAGTCTGCTCTACTCCCTCAGCTTTAGGGCAAAAGCCCTAAAAGGGGTGCTTTCTTGGTCCCTCCACCATTGACAGGAGCTCTGGTAGCATAGTGCCTAAGGCACTTGACTGCTAACCAGAAGGCTGGCGGTTCAAACATACCAGCCACTGCTCAGAAGGAAGGTTGGTCAGTCTACTTCCGTAGTGATACTGCCTCAGAAACCCAAGGAGGGGTCGCTATGAGTCAGGTCCCACTCATCGGCAAATAACAACAACAACACAACACCACCATTGAGAACCCCAGAATTTGCATACACTTGGAAGGCACAGGGTTTGGAAAAAATAAATACAACTTTATTTGGAGTTTTCATGGCTGGATTGTGGCATGACTGCTTGCTTTGGGGTATCCACATGTACCCCAGGAGTCCTGGGCTGGCACAGATGGTTAACTGCCCAACTACTGGCCAAAAGATGGGTGGTTTGACCCACCCAGAGGTGCCTCAGAAGACAGGCATGGTGATCTGCTTCTGAAAATTTACACAGCCTTGAAAACCCTATGGAACAGTTCTACTCTGCACAGAGAGAGTCACCATGAGTCAGAATCTACTTGATGGCACCTAACAACAATAGCATGTACCCTGTTTCTCTTCACTCCCTGAAGCTGTATGGAGGTCACAGAGTGAAAGGTGATGCCAGGCATGTGTATTGTGGCCAATTCTGGGAGCCTTCCCTGTATCATAGACCCTCACTCTCGGTGGGATCCAGAGCAGCCTTGGCAGGGGTAGTCTTCTGGGGAAGGGACAGGTTTATGGTTCTGCCTTCTCAATATCTTCAGAACCCTCAGCTCACCCCTTACCAATTCCCTCCTCTCCCACTAAGCTTGGCAGTAGGTTTTTATCCCAGGCTTTTTCTAACTGTAGGTACGTTTTTAAGTGGGGTTACTAAAAGTCGTCAGCTAAAGATTTTGGCCAACAATCAGCAGAGTGTTTATTTGCTCAAGTCCAAGTTCCAACTCAAGCCTCTGTGGCGACTAATATTTTTTGTTCATGTGGAATTCCTTTGATTTGAGAAACCCCAAACACTCGCTGTGTCACTCCTATATTCCATCTCCAGATGTCTTCTGGCTTCCTGATCTGTCACATCTGTAGTGCTTTCTTCAGTGTGAGCACTTAAACCCACTTACAGAGTTCCGGGAAAGGCGTTTCTGGTCCAAGGCTCTGCTGCTTTCTGTTAGCTTTCTTTATTAAGAAAGTTTTATTATCTGCCTCCTACAACAAAGATGGCTACTAAGCAGCATATTTTTGGAACTTTGTTTATTAAAAAAAAAAAAAAAAAAAACCTCAAACTCACTGCCATCTAGTCAATTCTGACTCATAGCAACCCCTTCTGGGTTTCTGAGGTGGCAGATCTTTATGGAATTAGATTGCCCAGTCTTCCTTCCACAGAGCGGCTGGTAGGTCTGAACCTCCAACCTTCTGCTTAGCAGTCAAATGCCTTAGGCACTATACCACCAGAGCTCCTTTGTTTATCACAGCATGGATAAAACCAGAAAAATGTCAATCGACAATTGCATATCAATTCCATAAGGTTCTATGGGGGTATTGTCACAAAGCAATAGGTAAAATGTACAGACTGCTTTGGAAGTTAAGGACTGGGTTTTGGTTAAATGTTTTAAAATAGTGGCTAATGTAAATGCCTAAACCAACTCACGGCAACTCTGACTCATTGCAACTCCTTTTGTTACATGTTCCAAAGGGTTTTCTTGACTATAATCTTTAGGGAAGCAGATTGCCAGGTCTTTCTTCTATGGGATCACTTGGTGGGTTCCAACTGCAAACCTTTTAGGTTAGTTGTTGTTGTTAGGTGTTATCAGGTCAGTTCCAACTTACAGAGACTCTGTGTACAACAGAATGAAACACTGCCCAGTCCTGCATCATCCTCATAATCGTTGTCATGTTTGAGCGCATTGTTGTAGCACTGTGTCAATCCAACTCATTGAGGGCCTTCCTCTTTTGCACTGACCCTCTACTTTACCAAGTATTTTGTCCTTCTCCAGGGACGAGTCCCTCCTGATAACATGCCCAAAGTGTGTGAGACAACAAATGCCATCCTTGCTTCTAAAGAGCAGTCTAGCTGTACTTCTTCCGAGACAGATTTGTTCATTCTTCTGGCAGGCCATGGTATATAGTAGTTGATCGCAAACTGCTTGCACCACCCCTTAGGACAACGTAAAATACTGATACCTGCAAATTTAAATTTACCCACTAATAAACTTGTTGTTTACTGTGGAGTTAATTCCCACTCATAGAGACACTATAGGACAGAATAGAACTTCCCCATAGGGATTTCAAGGCTGTAATCTTTATGGAAGCAGACTGTCACATTTTTCTTCCTTGGAGTGGCTGATAAGTTTGAACCACTGACCTTTTGGTTAGGAGTCAATCGCTTGACCACTGTACCACCACGTCTCCCTTATAGTAATAAATTACTAATAAACAGAGCAAGTGATATTCCCTAAATGAGTCTGTGCATTATGTAAATCCACATGTTCATTCAGTGAGCACTAATTGTTGTTGTTAATTGCTGGCAACTGATGGTGACTCCATGCACTATGGCATCGGAGTGTTGTGATCCATAGGGTTTGCATTGGCTGCTTTTTCAGAAGTAGACATCAGGCCTTTCTTCCTGGTCTTAGTCAGGAAGCTCCACTGAAACCTGTTCATCATCATAGCAGCACACTGACAGATGGGTGGTGGCTGCACTTGAGGTGCATTGGCCCTGATTCAATCTCAGATCTCCTACATGGAAGGTGAGAATTCTACCACTGAACTACCACTGCCTCTGAGCACTAACTAACCTGTGCTTTATGCATTGTGGAGTCCCTGGGTGGTGTAAAACTTGGAGGTTTCAGTGCATCCAGAGGTGCCTTGGAAGAAAGTCCTGGCAATCTACTTCCCCAAAACCAGCCACTGAAAACTCTACAGAGCACTGTTCTACTCTGACACACACGGAGTCACCATGAGTTAGAATTGACAGCTGGTTTGGGTTGGTTGTATGTATAGTGCGTTGTGCCAGATTCATTCATTCAACAATTTTTTATCTAGCATCTTCTATGTTCTGAGGTCATAGTGACAAACACCCCTTGTAGTCAAATGCTGGGCCTCAAAGATGAACCAGACAGGAGTCCTGGCCTAGACCACTATCCCTTTGGTCATGAGAAGTGATTATTATATAACTGGTGCTGTTCTGAACTCTGTCTATGTATTAACTCACTTAATCTCACAGCTTTCTTATGAGGTAGGTGCTGTTATTATCTTCATTTTACAGATAAGATAACAGAAGCACAAAAAGGTGATGTCATTTATCTAAATCACACTGCTAGTGATTAGAACCATGAGCCTGGCTTTAGAGTCTTGGCCCTTCCCTGCCACTCTATATGTGAAAGGAGAATAATCCATTTAGGAAAGTAAGTGCCAGCTCCTTTGAGAGAGGGGGATAAAATACCACGGAGTTTTCAGTGGGGAGAGATTGACCTAGGGATGGACAGAGTGGGGTCCCTGCCCCTTTGTCATTTTGGAGAACGGTGCAAAGCTCCTGCCAGAGGAAAACAAAAGAAGCATTTGACTTGGTGCCAGGAGACCTGGGTTTTGTTCTGGTTGATCCAGGGTCTAACCCTGGACAAGCCTCTTCCCTACCCAGGGCCTCAGTTTCCCCATCTCTAAAATGAGGGATTTGAACAATATTCTCTACCACTGTAGAAGTCCATGGTTCTAGCAGAGAAGGTAGAGCCTAGCCCCTCATTCCTACACTCTGAACAAGGCTTTCTGGCCTGAAGAAAAAGATATGTGACTCTAAGGCATGTGGGGTGGGACATTTCATTTCCCAGCATACTCAGGCTGCTGGGAAGGATGTCTGCATTCCATCTTGGTCCCTCCCCCCGTGCTCTGGTCTCCGTGTCTGCATTTCTTCCTTTGTAGGCTGGGTGGAGGTATCCTAGTGTCTAGGGTTTAAACTATATGGTTCTTTTGCATGAGAGAGACACAGAGATAGAGACAGAGAGACACACAGGCAAACAGAGTGACTGACTCATTTTTGTATCAGCTTTGAAATTCTGAGGGATTAAGGAGCTCTGGTAGCATAGTGCTAACCAGAAGGCTGGTGGTTCAAACCCACCAGCTACTCCTTGGAAGGAAGGTTGGGCAATCTACTTCTGTAGTGATACTGCCTTGGAAACCCAA
>NW_006921595.1:3041334-3052483 GCF_000298275.1 Orycteropus afer afer
AAAAAAAAAAAAAGACCAGGTTTGCTGGTCTGATAGAGCCTGATGGCCCCAGCTGCCCTTCAGGTCTGGAATTGAACCCATTCCTGTGGCTTCCAGCCCAACAAAAGACAGTCATATGAGCTGAACATTTACATTAGGTAGATACACTCCTTGGAGAGATCAGTTGTGAGGGAATGAAGGGCTGTGTATGCACAGGGAGACAGCTCTGGGGACAGGAGTGCATGGGAGGAAGGACACAGGGAAGAGGTAACTCTGGGGAGGAAGTGGGAGGGGAGCTGTTGCACTGCGGGAAATTGTCATGAGACAAAGCATATGTGAGCTGCTGTATGGAAAATGAATTTGCTCTGCAAACTATCACCCAAATCATAATAAAAATAATAAAAAAAGAATTTAGTCTCTTTATATGGTGTTACTCTGGGGCCATGTGAGGGATTGCAAGAAGGAAGTCTTCCTTAGCCTTATGCTGAGAGAAAGAGTCACAGTACTTCCTTCCAGCCTATAGGGATGGCAGTGAGGAGTCAATGACAGTAAAGGCTGGGAAAAGGAGATAGCTCTTCAGCTCTTCCAGAATTAGACCTCTTGTGACACAAGACCCCAGAATACTAGTACATCTATCTTCAAATATATAAACACCTGTTCCCTCCTGATAAAACAAATGATTTGAAGATCACTGTGACTTGGAATCCTCAGAAGGAAGGTTGCACAATCTACTTCTGTAGTGATACTGCCTCGGAAACCCAAGGAGGGGTCGCTATGAGTCAGATCCGACTGACGGCAGAGAATTTTTTTTTTTTTTTTTTTTTTAAGTGCTTTCAGACACTTGAAGTAAATGAGTGTTAATGGAGCTTAAAAGCTTTGAAAAATAGTTGCAGCTTCATCCATCTGCTAAATTTTCTCCAAAGGATGCTGTCAGGGGTTTTCTGGTGTGGCAGAGGCATAGAGGCAGGACTGGCTTGGTTTCCAGGGTACATTTCTTAAGAAAATAAAACAAAACAAGAAAATAAGAACAACAAACCCACATGAGAGAAGGTTTAGGTAGACCTAGTAAAGAATGGTAGGTTGGGCCTATCTAGTTTCCAAAGCCTGGAAGTATAATTTAGCAAATGAATTTGTAGATTATGCAGCTGGGAAAGTAGGACTCGATTTGACCAATTTTGTGTGTTCTCTGTGCAGCTTTATAGAACAGCAGAACAATATGCTTGGGATTCACCTCTTGTTAAAGTACTGTTGGGATGGGTTAGTCTACCTACCTCATTGTTGGGCAACTTGAGGAATGGTAGAATGATAGTCATGTCGTCACTGTATCCCTGAATATCCAAGTGATTTTGTCAATAAATACAGTGTAATTATCTTACTCACTTGTAAAACTGGTCTGAGGAGGCTGTAGATTTTGTTCACCAAAATGAATCTTACTCAGTAGAGAAGTAGTTTCCCAAAGGAGAATCCAGGTACGGTCCTCAATGTTTGTGGGTGTATGTGTTTAGTTTATGCTCTGGATTTTGCTCAGGGTTGACAGAGCATATTGTAACTGACATTTTGCAATCTGGATAATATCATCTCTAAGGCAGGCAGGTATCTACTTTGAGTAGACAGGTAATAATAGCTTTATTTTAACTTAAATCAGTAGGTATCAATTAACTACTCCTTCAGGACTGTGGTGGCAGCTCTGGTGGTGGAGTGTCTAAGGCATTTAAGTGCTAACCAGAAGGCTGACAGTTCAAACCCACCAGCCACTCCTCAGAAGGAAGATTGGCCAATCTACTTCTGTAAAGACACTGTCTCAGAAACTCAAGGAGGGGTCGTTATGAGTCAGAAGCGACTCGACGGCAATGAGTTTGGTTTTTTGGTCTAGGACTGTGGTGGACAGAATAGTTTAAAAGCTCATATTGTGTATGGAAGATTGTGGCTTTGCCAGAGATGGCACTAGTATTGCCTGAGTTGGGGCAGTGGTGGTCCAGTGGTGGAATACTTGCCTTCCGTGTTCAGTCCCTGGTTAGTGTACCTCTTATGTGCAGCCATCATCCATCTGTCAGTGTGGTTTATGTGTTGCTCTGATGCTCAACAGGTTTCAGCAGAGCTTCCAGCTAAAGATGAACTAGGAAGAAAGGCCTGGTGATCTAATTCTGAAAATCAACCAATCAAAACTCTGGATTACAATGGTCAAAACCTAAACTAGTGGTGGAGATGGCACAGGACCAGGTGGCCTTTCATTTCATTGTGCGTGGTGTGATCATGAGTCAAGGCATACGATGGCAGCGAACAATAGTAACAACATTGGCTGAGTTAAACTTCATTGATAGGATGTACTTGTAACAGAAAGGGGAAAGAACCTCAAATGTTTTCTTTGGTGGTGATGACCTTTTAGGTGGGGAGCAGGTACTGGTGTGAGGTCCCCTTAGCATCACCCCCCTCTGCTGAGCAATAAAAATGAAAACACCACCCAGGGACAGAATGTTACCCAGTGAGAAGTTGAGCTTATTTTAATGAAGGTCTTTGAACCAGTTCATTCTGCTACTGAGAATTTGCATTTCCACCCCAGATGCACTGAGTCAGAATCTACATTTTAACAAGGTCCACAAGATTTTTATTGTGATCTGAGTGAAAGTTTACAAATTGGTTTTCCAGTCAACAATTTGTACACATTTTGTTTCCTCACATTCCTTGCAATCCCCATAATGTAACAGCACTCTTGTGTTTCCCGTTCCTTTTGTCCTTCTTTCTTATCCCTTCCTCCCTTCTGAGCTTTGTCTCTGGGCAGATGCTCTCTTTTTGATCTTGCGTGGTTGATAGTCCTAAGGAGTGTATACCTCCATGGTGTTATTGTTCATCTTACAAGCGCTGTCTCTTGTTTGGCAGAAAGTTGAACCACAGGAATGAGTTCAGTTCTAGGATTGAAGGGTGACTAAGAGTCAGTCTCAGGGATTCCACCAATTCCTATCAGACCAGTATGCCTGGTCTTGTTTTGTGATTTTGAGTTTAGTTCCACATTTTTCTCCCACTCTATTCAGGACCTCCTATTGTGCTTCCTTTCAGAGCAGTCAGCAGTGGTAGCCAGGCACCATCTAGTTCTTCTGGTCTCAGGGTCAAGGAGGTTGAGGATCACGTAGTTCATTAGTCCTTTGGCCTATTTGTTTCCATGCATCTTTGATTGTCTTCACTCTTTACTCCACACAGGAAGAGACCTTAGATGGTTGCTTGCTAGCTTTTAAGATCCCAGTCACTACTCACCACAGTAAGATGTAGAACATTGTGAACTATGTTGTGTCAGTTGACTTAGCTGTCCCAAGTTGTGATGATGTGTCTTGAAGAACTTTCTGTCAGTACACCTCATGTGCAGCCACCACCCATCTGTTATATTCTTTTTTACCGCTGATCACATTTGCTTAACTTTAAATGGTACCTACACAATGATTCTGGTGGAAGTAAGGCCTGTGGATTAGGTTGAGATGACTGTGGTTCTGGTGTGGGAGCAAATAGTTAGGTAGAGTGAGAGACAGGGTTTGAGGCCCCCGACACAATGGAGAGCAAGCAGATGCTGTAACCTCAGTACTTCCGAGAGTCTGTGTACATCTATTTCTACCTTCTTCTTTATAAGAAATTATATTGATTTCTTATACTTATTCTTATGCTACTTATTAAATTTGTAATGGATTACTTCCATATTGTAGGTAGGTAGGGAATGATGGCTTTAACTTATCTTAAATCTTAACTAAATAAATAATGTCAGTTTTATAGTGTCTGAAAAAAAGTGTACTGGCTCAACTTTGCTATGGTCCTTTAATGTAGTGGGTTTCCGTCTGTAGCAACTGGGCTGTCTTGTGAAGGAAGGGAGGCAGAAAGCATCCTGGACTGAGCATCTTGGTAGTACCTGCTTTGCTTCTAACCAGCTATGTGACCTTAGACAGCTCACATCACCTTCTGAGCTTTAGTTTTCTAATGTGTTGAATGCTTTTCTTGTCCAAAGTTACTGTGTCAGTCAGGATGGGCTATGTTATGCTGCAGTAACATTAATTTCAAAATCTCAGTAGCTCAAACAACAAATATATATTTCTTGCTTATACTTCATGTCTATCCCAAGTTGACTGGAGGCTGTATCAATGTAGTCCCTCATGGACTAGGCTGATAGAGCAGCCATCATCTTGAATGTTGCTGATCATGATGTCAGAAGACAAAAAGAGTGATGATTGTGCACTGACAAATTATGCACTGATGCCCAAAGCTTCCAGCCACAAGTAACTCCTGCCACTTGTACTCATGTTTCATGAATCAAAGCAAATAACTTCAGTGTACTCAAACCAGTTGCCATTGAATTGACTCAAAGTCATAGCAACCCCATGTGTGTCAGAGTGTTCCACAGGATTTCCAAGTTCGATTTTTTTTGGAAGTAGACCACAAGGCCTTCTTCCAAGGTGCCTCTGGTTGGACTCAAATCTCGAATCTTTTTGGTTAGAAGCCAAGCATTTTAACGATTTGTAATACCTAGGGATTCTTTTCAAGGGGTATGGAAATGTTATCCTACCAGGTACCTAGGAGGAGAACCTAAATTACTTAATGAACAGCATACTTCTATCACTGTGTTGTTGTCCAAGGAAGGGATAGGAAAGTCTATGAAAACTTTCCTGTGGTCAGTAAAGTCATATTCTACAAGCTAATGATTTTTGTGTGTATAAGTCCCCGACCTTTTCCTGTGGCCTCCAAGGCTTGAGAATTCCAATTTCAGAATGTGAACAGAGCTTGGGGAGGGGAAGTCAAAGTAGGAGCAGAGACTGATGACAATGGGCCAGTTTCCATGTAACTTGGATACCAGCAAAGCTGCCCTTTGTTTTATTTATGTATTTGTTTCCAACCTATATGCAGAAAGTAATCAGTGGCAGAAATACTTACAGAGTGGTTTGACTGTATAGAGTTCATTGTTTAAGAAAGTGTTGGGTTTTAACTCTAAGTTAGCATTTGCTACATTACTAAAGACTGTTTTAAGAAATAGGACCAGATCTGTTAGCAATCTTTTCTGCTGGTATTGCAACACCAGTTTCCAAAAAGTGACTTCATTTATTTTGAAATAATAATAATAATAAAGGGTAAATAATGATTCCCCAAAATTGGATGTTTAAAAGAGTGGAGTCATGAGATCAGTGTGGATTCTGGGAAATGATTTTCTTGAGGTTTCTGTTCTCAATCTAGCTCCCTATCAGTTGGAATGGAGGCCAAATTCTGTTTCCTCATCCTGGCAGTAAACGCTCATATTCACACTGCTGACGGGGTATCCTCTGAACTCTGGCTCTACTGGAATGGTTTTGTACAGAATGAGGCTGCAGTGAAATGGCCCAAGTTTGCTATTTTTAATCAGGCTGTAGGAACTAAGGCCAGCTCTGTTCTCGAGAATTTATTATAAGGATTCACAAGGAAGGAAGGAAACAGGGAAGCAGTCTCCATAGCACCCTAGGCCTGCCATCCTCCAGCAGGGGGCAGCCTGGTCCACCACTCACGTACTGTGGATTCCTGGGATGGTGTGTCTCTGTTACTGTTGTGTGCCAGTAGCATCTATTTTTGTGTCTCAAATTCAGATTCCCTGAGAGACGTGTGGCAGGAGCTCTGGGAGCGTAGTGCCTAAAGCACTTGACTGCTGACCAGAAGGCTGGTGGTTCAAACCCACCAGCCACTCCTCGGAAGGAAGATGGGGCAATCTACTTCCGTAGTGATACTGTCTCAGAAACCCAAGGAGGGGTCACTATGAGTCGGGTCCGACTCGATGGCACATAACAACAACAACAAGAGAGGTGTGGCAGGGGGCACAATTGTGCCTCAGTGGTAGAATTCTCCCTTCCATGCAGGAGACCCGGGTTGGATTCCCAGCCAGGGTACCTCACGAACGGCCAGCAGCCCTCTGTCAGTGGAGGCTTGTATGTTGCTATGAAGCTGAACACGTTTCAGTGGAGTTTCTAGACTAAGACAGACTAGGAAGAAAGGACTATTGATCTACTTTTAAAAACCAGCCAGTGAAAACCCTATGGATCACAGCAGTCTGATCTGCGGCTCATCGTGGGGCTGGCGTAGGACCAGGCAGTGTTTTGTTCAGTTATTCATGGGGTCACTATGAGTTGGGGGCCAACTTGGTGGCAGCCAACAATAGCAAGAGGGGCTCTAATAAATTATCCCTGTCACCTTCACTATAGAGGGCTTTAGTGGGGCCAACTCCTCTGTGATCATGGTGCCTAGACTCCAGGCCAGCCTTCAGGAGAGCTCTGTTGTTGTTGTTGTTGTTGTTGTTATGTGCTGTCGAGTTGTACCTGACTCACAGTGACCCCTCTTTGGGTTTCTGAGATGGTATCACTAAGGAAGTAGATTGCCTAACCTTCCCTCCGAGGAGTGGCTGGTGGCTTTGAACCACCAGTCTTCTGGTTAGCAGTCAAATGCTTTAGGAGAGCTCTAGACCCCCTCATTGTTTCCTTCCATAGGCTTTCTTATCTCACACTTGAAATTTCTGATCTCTGTTTGCCCTGTCAGATAGTCAGCTTTGTGGGGGCAAGGAGGTCTGTATGCCTGTCTCAGTTTCCTCATCTGCAAATGGGTAGTATTAATGACATTTTTGCCCTAGAGTTATATGAGAAAAAGATTAAAAAACCAAAAAACCAAACTCACTGCCATGGAGTTGATTCCGACTCATAGCGACTCCCACTGGGTAATGCCTAAGGCACTTGACTGTTAACCAGAAGGCTGGTGGTTCAAACCCACCAGCCACTCCTTGGAGGAAGATGGGGCAATCTACTTCCATAGTGATACTGCCTCGGAAACCCAAGGAGGGGTTACTATGAGTCGGGTCTGACTCAACGGTACATAACAACAACAACAACAACAACAACAACAACAAATCTTTGTTAAAGCAGACTGCCTCATCTTTCTTCCATGGAGCAGCTGGTGGGTTTGAACTACTGACTTTTTGGTTAGCAGCCAAGTGCCTTAATCACTACATGACCAGATCTTCTCAGAAAAGATTAAAGGAGATGATCATTACTAAGTATTTACTATATGCCAGCCCTAACTAAGACAAACAAGGAAGGGGGAACTCGCGATCTACTTGTGAGAAAACTGACCAGTGGAAACATTATGAATAGCAGCAGAATACTGTCTAATACAGTAGCAGAAGAACAACCCCTCCGATTGGAGAGCACTCCAAATACGACAGGGGAAGAGCTGCCTACTCAAAACAGAGTCAGCCTTAATGACATGGATGGAGTAAACCTTTTGAAACCTTTATTTGCTGATATGGCATGACTCAAAATGAGAAGAAACAGCTGCAAACATCCAATAATAATCAGAATATGGACTGTATGAAGTGTGAATCTAGGAAAACTGGAAGTTGTCAAAAATGAAATAGAAGCCTTGAAGATTGATATCCTAGGCATTAGTGAGCTGAAATAGAGTGGTATTGGCCATTTTGAATTGTACAATAATATGGTCTCCTATGCTGGGAATGATAAATTGAAGAGGAATGGTTTTGCATTCATTGTCAAAAAGAACATTTCAGGATCTATCCTGAAGTACAAACTATAAATGATAGGATAATATACACATACCTACAAGGAAGACCAGTTATACAACTATTCAAATTTATGTACAAGCCACTGACACCAAAGATGAGGAAATGGCAGATTTTTACCAACTTTTGCAGTCCAAAAAATTGACCAAATATGCAATCAAAATGTGTTGATAATTTTTGGTGACTGGAATACAAAAGTTGGAAACAAAGAAGAAGTATCAGTATTGGAAAACATAGCTTTGTTTGATGCTAGAGATCACATGATAGACTTTGCAAGACCAATGATCTGTTAATTGGAACACCTTTTTTTCAACAACATAAATGGCAGCTATACACATGGACTTTAGCAGTTTGAATACACAGGAATCAAGTCAACTACATCTGTGAAAAGAGATAACGGAGAAAGTCACTGTCATCAGTTAAGGCTAGGGGCTGATTGCAGAATAGACCACCAATTGCTTATGTCCAAGTTCAAGTTGAAGCTGAAGAAAAATTAGGATGAGTCCATGAAAGCCAAAGTACAACCTTGAGAATATTCCATTTGCATTTACAGACCATCTCAAGAATAAATTTGACTCATTGAGCCCTAATGACTGAAGACCAGATGAGTTGTAGGATGACATCATATACAAAGAAAATAAAAGGTCATTAAAAAAAGGATAGAAATAAAATAAAATGACACCCATTTTGGTCTTTCCTTTCTTCCTATCTTTTTAATGACTATTTTTTCTTTCTTTCTTTTTTTTATTCTTTCTTTCTTTCCTTATATATGATGTCTTTGATGTCAGAAGAGGCTCTGCAACTTGCTCTGAATGTAGAGTAGCTAAAGTGAATGGGATAAATGATAAAGTAAAAGAGCTGAACAGAAGATTTCAAAGGGCAGCTCAAGAAGACAAAGTAAAGTATTATAATGAAATGTGCAAAGATCTGGAGCTAGAAAACAAAAAGGGAAGAACACATTCAGCATTTCTCAACCTGAAAGAACTGATACAAATTCAAGCTTCAAGTTGCAATATTGAAGGATTCCATGGGCTAAATAAAACATTGTGAAGAATGGGAATTTCAGAACATTTAATTGTGCTCATGAGGAATGTGTAATAGACCATAAGGCAGTTTTGAATATAACAGGGAGATACTGGGCAGTTTAATATCAGGAAAGGTGTGCATAAGGCCCATATCATTTCACCATACTTATTCAGTCCGTACACTGAGCAACTAAACCAAGGTGGACTATATGGAGAAGAACATGACATGAGGATTGGGGGAAGACTCATTAACAACCCGTGATGTGCAGGTGACACAGCCTTGCTTGCTGAAAGTGAAGAAGACTTGGAGTAGTTACTGATGAAGATCAAACAGTACAGCCTTCAGTATGGATTGCACCTCAACATAAAGAAAACAAAAATCCTTACAACTGGATCAATGATAAATGGAGAAAATATTGAAGTTGTAAAGGATTTAATTTTAGTTGGATCCACAGTCAACACTCATGGAATCACCAGTCAAGAAATCAAATGACATACTGTGTGAGCAAATCTGCAGAAGACCTCTCGAAAGTGTTAAAAAGCAATGATGTCACTTTAAGGATTAAGGTGCTCCTTATCCAAGCTATGGTATTTTCAGTCACCTCCTATTTATGTGCAAGCTGGACAATGAATAAATAAGAACAAAGAATAATGGATGCATTTGAGTTATGATGTTAGTGAAGAATATTAAATATATCGTGGACTGCCAGAAGAACTAACAAATCTGTGTTAGAAGTAGTACAACCAGAATGCTCCTTAGAAGTGAAGATGGCAAGACTTCATCTCAAGTACTTTGGACATGTTATCAAGAGGGACCTGTCCCTAGAGAAGGACATTATGCTTAGGAGAGGGTCAGCGAAAAAGAGGAAGACCCTCAATGAAGTGGATTGACGCAGTGGCTGCAGCAATAGGCTAAAGCATAACAATGATCATGAGCATGGTGAGGACCGAGCAGAGCTTAATTCTGTTGTACGTAGGTTCACTATGAACCAGAACCAACTAGATGGCATCAAACAGCAACAACGATGGACAAAATATTGAACGACACAGGAAACATCAAAAGAAGATGGAAGGAACACACAGAATTGCTGTTACTAAAAAGAATTGGTTGACATTCAACCATTTCAGGAGGTAGCATATGATCAAGAACTGGTAGTACTGAAAGAGGTCCAAGCTGTACTGAAGGCACTGGCAAAAAAACAAGGCTCCAGGAATTGTCAGAATACCAACTGAGATGTTTCAGTTGAGGCTGCAAACCAGTTCATTCCAGTTCAACCCGCTGCTGAGAATTTCCATTTCCACACCAGATATATGGGATCAGAATCTCCATTTTAACAAGATCCCCAGGTGATTCTTATGTATGTGGGTGGAAATGCAAATTCTCAGCAGGGATAGAACCTGAATGAACTGGTTCAAAGCCATGGGTTCCACAGCTGGATGCAATGCTGGAAGTGCTCACTCATCTAAGCCAAGAAATTTTGAAAACAGCACTGGCCATCCAACTGGAAGAGATCCTTATTTTGCCCATTCCAAAGAAAGGTGATCCAACAGAATATGGAAATTACCGCTCTGGTGGGGTAGTGCTTAAGGCATTTGACTGCTAACCAGAAGGTTGGCAGTTCAAACCCACCAGCCACTCCTCTGAAGGATTGGGCAATCTACTTCCCTAGAGACTTCCCTAGAGATACTTGCCTCAGAAACCCAAAGAGGGGTCACTATGAGTCAGAAACAACTTGACGTCAGTGAGTACCATTAATGTCTTGGTACCATTAATATCACATACAAAATGTTGCTGAAGATAATTCAGAAAAGGTTGTAGCAGTACATCTTTCCAGCACACAAATGACCTACTCCCCCACCCTCTGTCCCCACAGCCACTCCTCGGGGTCACATTGAAGGTAGGATGCTGTGACTTTTGGCAGCTGGTACGGTTGGGAGCTCTGGTGGCATAGTGCCTAAGGCACTTGACTGCTAACCAGAAGGCTGGCGGTTCAAACCCACCAGCCACTCCTCCGAAGGAAGATGGGGCAATCTACTTCCGTAGTGATACTGCCTCAGAAACCCAAGGAGGGGTCGCTATGAGTTGGATCCGACTTGACAGCAGTGCATAGAGCTGCAAAGCAAGACATCCAGGTGTGTCTAGGCAAGGAGTACAGGCTCCAAGACTGGGGCAGGCTCTTTGTCAAGGAAGGTGCTACTCTTTATCATTATCCTTGATCCTCTGTTTGAGACATGGAATCTCTCAGGTGCAACAGTTTAAAATAGCAAAACATGCGGGGTGAGTTCTTATTCTTTTTTGCTTAAAAAGAAACAAAACAACATCAGGCAAAGCAAAGCATTCTCCTGTCCAGAAGCCAGGCCAGTCAGAAACCAGCTTCTCCAGCTTGAAAGAAGGCCTTGGTAGTGACAAAGAAATACCAGATTGTGGTCATGGGAGGGGAAAGAAGCAAGGTACAAAAGCAAATACGTAGTGCAATACCAAACAAGTGAAAAGTCAGTATACATACATGCACATAGATAAAAGCAGGAAGGAAATAGTCCAAAACACTGCATGTTGGTAACAGGTGACGTAGTTTTTTCCCCCCTC
>NW_006921595.1:3052583-3058264 GCF_000298275.1 Orycteropus afer afer
GACCCCTCCTTGGGTTTCTGTGGTGGTACCTCTATGGAAGTAGATTGCCCAACCTTCTTTCCAAGGAATGGCTGGTTGGTTTGAACCACCAGCCTTCTGGTCAGCAGTCAAATACCTTAGGCATTACGCCACCAGAGCTCCCTCAAGTTTTTTATAGTGAGCGTGTATTGCTTTTATACTAGGGTGAAAATTGTTAAAATAGAAAGGGAAATCTAGAGAGCATCTTTGTACAATGTTTTTTATCTCAATATCTGTTACAAGGAGTACATGCTTCCTCGCAGGATCCCCTGGGATAGTAGAGAGGAAAGAGAGAAGCAGGGTTGGGATTAAACCCTCTTTAGAAAGTGAAACTGCATGTGTGTCTATCTATGATTTCTCCAGGGCCTCCCTGTGAGTCTGGGACAAAGACAGGAATAGAAGTCAGTCTCTGCCCACAAGTCCCCTTTGCCCTTGGGACTAAGTTAATAATTTCTCTGGCATGTCCCAGTGATCTCACGGTATGAGGTGACATTGCATTCTGAACACTAATCAGCCACACATCCCCTCCCCATCCCTTCAGTCTGCCTGTGGCTGTCTTACTATGCAGGCAGAGTCTCCTTCTGCAGACTCTTGGCCTCCATTCATTCCAGGCTTCCACATTCACCTTATTCAAGAAATCTTTGCTTAATGTCCACCATTCTCAGCCTCTTCCTTATCTTCTGCATATTCTAGTTACTTAGTTTTCTCTTGATTACACTGCCTGTCTTGTCTTTAATACCCCTGAGGGCAGAGAGATTGTTAGCTGCCTCCTCGTGGTCCCTGACGCATAATGACCCCATTATTGTGGTCCATAGGCTTTTCATTGCCTGATTTTTCAGAAGCAGATCGCTAGGCCTTTCTTCCTAGTCCATTTCAGTCTACAACCTCTGCTGAAACTACAACATAACAGCAACACACAAGCCTCCTTGGACGTAGGGATAGTGGCTGTGCGTGATATGCGTTGGCCAAGCATCAAACACAGGTCTCCTGTCGAGCATTATACCACTGCCCTTAGGAGCAGAGATAAAGTCTCTTGATTCACCCTGATTGCTTGTAAATACATAATAAGTGAAAGTGAACAAGTGGATGAATCTGAGTTTATAGGTTTCCTGGGAGGTCTGCTAACCTTCACCATGTTCTCCTTCAGCTGTGAAAGCACAGCTGGCCCTTCTGAAGTAGGGCTGCTTTAAGTAGCTCTCTCTAGACACTGTGGCTTTGCACTAATCCAGACCTCCAACTTCTCTTGTGACTCACAGGCTCCTGGAAGCTGGCCAGTGTCAGAGATCACGTGGGGCTAATCACAGCCAGGAAACACAGGGACTTGTATGCTCCATAGGCTTGTCCTTGTCCTCATCAGTTTACTTTCTAAACAACTGAGCCAGCACAACATAGAACTGGCAAATGGCTATTGACAGATGCAAGCTCAGAAATGAATAAAAAGTCTGCAGCAGTATTCCTGACAATTAAACCCAAGGATCAAAATTATGGTTTGATGATAGGTTAAAAATCTTTACTTTTCTTCTAAAAATAAGATAGGCCCTATTGAAGGAATACAAAACATATAAAAAAATAAATGTAAGTAATAAAAATCATCTAGAATCCTATCTATTTGAAATAACTACAATTAATGTTTTGATGGATTTCCTTCTGGCCTTTTCTCTTAGTGTACACATGTGTATTTCCATGAATATGTATATGTGCATATGTATTTGTGTATGAGGAATTGCTTGAAGAAATTAGAAAATACACCTATGGTGAAATTTTTTGTATCCTTTAAAAATCTTTCCTAAAAGATGAGAGCTCACAAGTTAAAAGGACACCATCCTTCAGACTGCCAAGTAGGCAGATGCTAGTTGCACATTTGGTGAGTCCACACAAAACACAACTTACTGACCTGCTGGTGACCAACGTGGGGCTGGTTTTTCACTACCCCTTCAGAATGCTAGCTGAAAGCTCGGCCTTCATAGGATAGTCTTACTTTCTGACCTGCTGGCTCCTATTGCCCCTTTGGGTTCAATATTTTGCTGAACTGACTCATAGAATTCATGGAGAATGTACCATACTAATCATACTATGACTACAGATTTATTAATGTAGCCGAAGAGGATCCTGTCCCAAGAGATGTACTACCCTCCTGAGAGCAGATGCTCTCATTAACCAGTAAGCTCTTTGAGCCTCTGTGTTCAGGTCTTTTTATTGGCCAGTTTTGTGCACTTGGTTAAATTATGCCTCCTGGCTCTTATTTATATTGGCCTCCCAGGTGATTCTTTTCTGATCTGGTCTGCCTTAATCACCGGCAAAAATTCTCTGGTATTGCCTGGAAGTCTCAAACCAGGGCACCCTAATTAGTCTAACAGTTATCTCTCTGGAGACAAAGACAAAGGCCACCTTAGCTGGCATAAAATTATGCCCTTTATCCCCATAATATTCATGGTGTAATAATAAATTAAAAACATGAGACAAAATTCCATGACTTAATTTTCATTTTTCTTTCCTAATAAATGCATAGAAAGCTATACATTTCTAAGACTTATTTAACTGTGTGAAACTTTGATACATCGTATTTTCATGATCATTCAGTTCAAAGTATTTTTTAATTTCCGTTTTCATTTACTTTTTGATCAATGGCTTTAGGAATTTTCTAGGTGACTTTTTATTATTGATATTTTTGGAAAAGATTGAGGTTGTTAAGTATTTCATTTTTCTTGGCTCTATAATCAACATCCATGGAAGCAACAATCAAGAAATCAAATGACACATTACACAAGCCAATTGGCTGCTTTCAAGTGTAAGACAGCAAAAATGTCACTTTGAAGATTAAAGTGCACTTGACCCACACCGTGATATTTTCAGTCCTCTCATATGGGTGCAAAAGCTGGACCATGAATAAGGAAGACTGAAGAAGAATTGATACATTTCAATTATGATGTTGGTGAAGAACATTGAATATACCATGGAATGCAAGAAGAATGACAAGAAAGAAAGGCCAAAATGGATGTCAGAAGAGACTCTGAAATTTGTTCTTGAATGGAGAGTAGCTAGAGCAAGTGGGAAGAAATGAGGATGTAAAAGAGCTGAACAGAAGATAACATTTTGAAGAATAGGAATTACAGAACACTTAATTGTACTCATGAGGAACATGTACATAGACCAAGAGGCAGTCATATGAACCAAACAAAGGGATACTGCATGGTTTAAAATCAGGAAAGGTGTGCATCAGGATTGTATCCCTTCACTATACTTATTCAATCTGTATGCTGAACAAATAAACTAAGAAACTGGACTATATGAAGAACATGGGATCAGTATTGGAGGAACAATACTGATAACAATAACAACCTGCAGTATGCAGATGATACAACCTTTCTTGCTGAAAGTGAAGATGACTTCAAGCACTTACTGATGAAGATCAAAAAACTATAGCCTTTAGTAAGGGTTACACCTCAACATGAAGAGAACAAAGATCTTTACAACTGGACCAATAAGCAACATCATGATAAATGGAGAAAAGATAGAAGTTGTCAAGGATTTCATTTGAGTTGGATCCACAATCAATGACCATGGAAGCAGCAGTCAAGAAATCAAATGATGTACTGAGCTGGGCAAATATAGTACAAAAGACTTCTTTAAAGTGTTAAAGAGGAAAGATGTCACTTTGAAGACTAAAGTGCACCTGACCCAAGCCATGGTATTTGCAGTCACCTCCTATGCATGTGAAAGTTGGACATTGACCAGGCAGACTGCAGAAGAATTGATGCATTTCAATTATGGGGCTGGCAAAGAATATTGACTGTACCCTGGACTGCCAGAATGAACACATCTGTCTTAGAAGAAGTACAGCCAGAATGCTCCTTAGAAGTGAGGATCTCATACTTTGGTCATGTTGTCAGGAGGGACCAGTCCCTGGAGAAGGACATCATGATTGGTAAAGTAGAAGGTCAGAGAAAAAGAGGAAGACCCTCAACAAGATGGACTGACACAGTGTCTGCAACAAGGTGCTCAAGCATAGCAACAATTGTGAGGATGGTGCAGGGTCCAGCAGTGTTTTGTTCTGTTGTACAGAAGCCCACTGTGAGTCACAACTGACTCAGTTGCACCTAACGACAACAGTGTAATTCTACTATGGTCAGAGAATACACTATGAATGATTTTCAGTCCTTTGAAATTTGTTAATAACTTGCTTTATGGACAAATACATGGTCAATTTTGACAAAATACACTTAAAATACTGTGCATTCTGTGTCTGGTGGGTGCAATGTTGTATGCATGTCAATTAAGATGAACTTGTTAATCATTTTATTCATATCCTCTATATTCTTACTGTCTTGTTTGTTTGGACAATTTGTTCTGTCAGCCATACTGACAAGTGTATTATTAAAGTTTTCCAATATAATTATGGATTTTCTATTTCACATTTTTGTCATCTTTTGCTTTATATTTTTAAAAAATATGTTTTTAAGTATGTGTAAATGTAAGTTTTTATATTATCCTGGAGAATTGAGTCATTGTCATTGTTTTAGGCTGAGTTCTCTAGAGAAGGAAAACCAGTGAAACATGAAAGCTGGACAATGAATCAGGAAGATTGAAGAAGAGTTGATGTTTTTGAGTTGTGGTGTTGGCAAAGATACTGAAAGTACTGGACTGCCAGAAGAACTAACAAATCTGTCCTGGAAGAAGTGCATCTGGAATGCTCCTTGGAAGTGAGAATGGCCAGAGTTCATTTCACCTACTTTGGTCATGTCAGAAGGGACCATTTCCTGGAGAAGGATACCATGCTTGGTAAAGTGGAGCATCAGTGAAAAAGGGGAAGGCCCTCAATGAGATGGATTGATACAGTGGTTGCAACAACGGGTTCAGGTGTAGCAAGTATTGTGAGGCTGGCGCAGGACTGGGCAGTGTTTTATTCTGTTGTACATGGGGTCACTGTGAATCAGAGCTAACTCAATGGCACCTAACAACATATGTTGTTGTTGTTGTTGTTAGGTGCCGTTGACTCATAACAACCCCTCCTTGGGTTTCCGAGGGAGTATCACTACCGAAGTAGATTGTCCAAACTTCCTTCAGAGGAGTGGCCGGTGGGTTTGAACCACCACCCTTCTGGTTAGCAGTCAAATAAATGCCTTAGGCACAATGCAACCAGAGCTCCTAGACAGAGAGATAGATAGACAGACAGATAGATAGATAGATGTATGTGTATATATATTTATATACATATATATATATATATATATATGTATGCAGACAGAGAGAGAGAGAGAGAGATTTATCTTAAGAAACTTTTCCCAAAGCTTTTTCCATATATACTGGAGGTTGGCCACACCCTGAAGGAAACTCCCTTTCAGCAGATTCGTCATGGAGGTGATTACATTATATCAGATCTCATTATGGGAGATAACTATATCATAACTGCTAAACCACTTAGAATCATGGCCCAATCAAACTGACACAAAACCTTAACTATCACAGTCATTACTGTGAAAAGTTCCATTACCTCTAGTAGATTTCTAATTTTTCATTTTGTTCTTGTATTTTCTTCCAAAATTCTTATAAGGTTTTCTCTGTGTTTTCTTTGTTCTGTCTCTCAATCCTCTGAAGATACCTAAAGACAATTCTTTTGAATTCCTTATCAGAGAGTTCCAATGCTGCTTCTTCCTCAGGGATGT
>NW_006921595.1:3060224-3065637 GCF_000298275.1 Orycteropus afer afer
TTGAACCGCCAGCCTTCTGGTTAGCAGTCAAGTGCTTTAGCCACTCTGCTACCAGAGCTCCCAATATCCTTTCTAGCTTCTTAAATTTTAGCCATTTTAATGAATGTGTAGCAGTATCTTATTGTGGCTTTAATTTTTCTTTCCCCAGTGACTAATGATGTTGAACATATTTCCATGTGCTTGTTGGCCATTGTATATTTTGTTTTATAAAGTGTATGTTTAAATATATGCTCAGTTTTTCTCTTGGGTTGTCTTATTATTGAGTTTTGGGAATTATTTATTTATTCTGAATACAAATCTTTTGTCAAATATAAGCATTGTGAATATTTCTTGTTGCCTTTTTTTCTCCCCAGCCATTTTACTTTGATATTCCTGGGTTTCATATTGTTTTTATTTACCTTTCTGGGGATTGTAGGATTTCATGAGTCTGTGATATATTTTGTCAGTTTTGAAAAATTCTTGGGGTGTGTGTGTTGTGAAAAAAATTTACATTTAGAATTAGCCAGCTAGACAAACCAAACTTACTGCCATTGAGTTGGATCCTACTCATAGCAACCCCTCCTTGAGTTTCCAAGGCAGTATCACTACACAAGTAGATTGTCCAACCTTCCTTCTGAGGAGTGGCTGGTGGGTTTGAACCACCAGCCTTCTGGTTAGCAGTCAAATGCTTTAGGCACTACGCCACCAGAGTTCCTAGACTCAGTTTAGATGATCCCAGTTTTGTTGGCAACATCCCAAACATTATAGTCTTGAGCCTGTCAAATATAGCCTTCTTCTCTCTATCAGGCCTAATCAAGGTGTTCACCCAGGCCATGTCTGTGTCATAGAGCTTCTTCACAGCCTGATCTGGTGCTTGTTGGCCTTGACATCTACAATGACACAATGTACGCTGTTACTTTTGATCTGCATGGCTGATTAAGTGGTGGGGAGAATTTGATAGCAGAATGGTCAAGCTTGTTTCTCCTGGGGGCACTCTTCCAAAGATGCTTGGGCTTCCTTTGGAGGCAGAGTGTCTTGGCTTGTATGAAGGTTGATGATGTGTGGATTTTCTTCTTCCTTTTTGTTCTGTTTTTGTGGCTGTGGATGCCTTTCAGAACTGCCTTCTTAGCTTTTAATGCCTTTGCTTTGGCTTCAGTTTTGGGAGAGGCAGAGGTTCCTTCCTTTTTCACCATCTTCATAAAAAGGTGGCCATTATCTTTTGCTTCTGTCCACATCTTCTCTTCTCCTGCTGAGATATCAATTACACGTATGTTAGATCCTCTCACTGTGACCCATGTGTCACTTGTTTTCTTTTCTATGTTCTCTTCTATTGCTTCTCCTCTCTGTGCTTCAGCCTGCAAATTTTCTACAGTCCTTTATAGTCTTTTCTTATTTTATGTCCAATCTGCTGCTAAACCCTTCTACTGTGGTCTTAATTTCAGGTATTCCATTTTTAGTTTTGGAATTTCCATTAGGTTTTTAAAAAAATATATATTAATTTCCTGGTGAAATTCTCCTTCATGTCATCTTTTTCTTTTCATGTATTTTTATTAAATATCTTAATCACAATTATTTTAGAAATTCATGTCTGAATAATTAATTGCATCATGTATCTCTTGGTCTGTTTCTGTTAACTGCTTTTACTCTTAGTCCTACTTCTTGGTAATTTTTGGTTAAATGCTACATATTGTATGTGCAAAACTGTATAGACTCTTGATATTTTCTTCCTCCAAAGAGGCTTACCATATCTGACTTTAGGCTGATTACCTTCATTCACTCAGGGACTAAGCCCACTTAACATTAGGTACAGTTTTTGTGAAGTTAGGCCTACTGTTGGCTGTAGCTCTCCAGGAATCCTCCCTGAGAGACTAGGTTATATAATAGTGCCTCTTCTCCTTGGTCCCCGATTTTTGCCTATTAAGTGCTGGAGACTGTCAAAAACTGCTCTTCTGCTGAATATTTACATTAGGTAGATACACTCCTTGAAGAGATCAATCATGGGAGAATAGAATGGGTGTGTATGCACAGGGAGACAGCTGGGGGTGGGGCACGAGTGCATGGGAGAGGAGGATACAGGGATGAAGTGGCCTGTGGGGAGAAAGTGGGAGGGGAGCTGTTGCATTGTGGGAGATTACAGTCAATGTCATGAGACAAAGTGTATGTGAACTGCTGTATGAAAGATGAATTTGCTTTGTAAACTTTCACCCAAATCACAATAATTAAAAAAAAAAAAAAAAAAAAAACCTTGCTCTTCTGTCTAGGAATTTTCTGCTTATTTTCTTAACTTCTTGCCATAGGCAAATGCCTCAAAGGGAAAACCTATAAGTATCAGACTCAGTTCTTTAAGAATCCCTTTTCCCTGGGACCTTGGTCCCTCAAATCCAGGCTGTCTTGGCAGCTTCAAGTTTCTATTTTTGTCTCTCTAGCTTTGTACAATTTCTAATGGCTCTGTAGGCCTTTCACCCTCTTAGCTGCAGCCTTCTGGAGAATTTCTCATCTCCTAATTATCCACCATGAACTGGCAAAGGGCCCAAGAAAAGAAAGATGGCTTGCCAAAAAGCAGCTTATTTGTACAGTTTCTTTCTTTCCAGGATATTGGCCCGTCAAATGCTGGTTGCTCACCATCGGTCTTAATTTTTTTAAACTGATGTGTGTGTGTGCGCGTGTGTGTATACAGGTGTTTAATCTGTCTTTTCTAGTTATTCTCTGTGGAAACCTTGTTTTACCAGAAGCTGCTCTATCCTAGCTAGAAGCAGAAGTCCCTTCTTTTTTTTTTAAAAAAAAATATCAACCTCAGGTCCTTTTCAGAAGGCAGATTTCCAGAATAGGAAGTTAAATATATAGGAACTTTTCACTGGGTATTGATACATATTGTCAAGTTAGTTTTTTTTTTTTTTTTTTTACCAATTTACCTTCTTAAAGTGGTGTATGAAATCTCTCTCACCATTACTATCAGCAGCATTTGTTTTTTTAATCTACCTCAGGTACATGTTCAACTCTTATGCCTGTCTTTTCTTTGCCACAGGTGTGGGTTCAATTCCAGACCTGAAGGGCAGGTAGGGACCATAGTCTCAGTGGTTCCACTAGGCTCTATCAGACCAGCACACCTGGTATCCTTTTTTTTCCCCCCAAATGATTTTGAGTTTTGTTCCATGTTGTTCTCCCTCTCTATCCACTCTGAGTGGTTGACAGTGGTAGCTAGGCACCATCTAGTTCTTCTGGTCTCATGGTCATATAGGCTGAGGATCGCATGGTGTACCAGTCACAAGGACTAATTGTTTCCATGAATCTTTGGTTTTCTTCATTCTTCTTTGCTCTGAATGAGGAGAGACCCATCGTTGCATCTAGATGGCTGCTTGCAAGTTTTTAAGATCCCGGTCGCTACTCACCAAAGTAGGAGGTGGAACAATGTTTTGTGTAGTATGTTATGCCAATTGAGCTTGATGTCTCATGTGACTATGGTCCCGCGCCCACAGGTTCAACTACTCAGTCCTTCTGGGTAGCTGGCTGTGGCCAAGAAGTGACTACAACCTTGTCCCTTGTCAGCTGTACTATACCCCTGGGAGTTCTTACAGAACATACAACTACACTTGTAGAACCATTGTCTGCCAACCCTATACCTGGTCTTGGGTACACTTCCTGCTGCATAGACATACCTAATAGTTCAGCCTGTCCACCCATCTATCCATCCGTATACCCATGTTTGCCTTCACTGACAACGCAGTGCTGTATGTGCAAAAGAGTTCATCTTTGTTGTCTGCACCTCCTGTATACCTCTCTCTATGTCTTCTTCTTCCTCAATATCAGCAGCATTTGTGTATCTTTGAAAAATCTTGGCAAGTATGCAGAGGTGTAAAGTTGTATCTAATGGTTGAAAGGAGTTTTACTTTGACTATAAACCAATAGGTCACATACTTCTTTCTTTTCTGAGTTTGCAGAATTATCTGTGACCTCATTTCTTCAGCTACTGTCTCACTGACTTTCCATAGAAATGAATCAGAAAAACCAATTCAGAGTCATTGCTGGCATCAGTATTTCAAGTGAAAAGGGTAGGACAGGAACTCAGATGCCTCACTCACTACACAGATTTTGAGTGACTGAGCTATATACAGCTGCACTTTCCAATATGGTAGCCACTAGCCACATGTAGCAATTGAAATGTGGCTGGTCCAAACTGAGATGTGCTCTGAATGTAAAAAACAAATCAGTTTTCAAAGGGTTAATGTGAAAAGAAAGTTAAATATTTCATTAGTAATTTTTATATTGATTACATATTGAAATAATATTTTCAATATATTGGGTTAAGTAAAATACTATTAATTTCAACTGATTGTTTTTACTTTTATTAATGTGGTTACTAAACCAAACCCACTGCCATAGAGTTGATTCTGACTCATAGCGACCCCCATTGGGTTTCCAAGGCAATAAATCTTTACAGAAGTAGATTGCTCCATCTTCCTTCTGTGGAGTGGCTGGTGAGTTTGAACCACCAACCTTCTGGTTAATAGTCAAATGCCTTAGGCACTGCACCATCAGAGCTCCTTATATGGCTACTAGATAAATTAAAATTACAATGGCTTAAATTTATTTCTATTGAACAGTTTACTCTATAGTCTTACAGCATTATTCTTATCCTCTCTCTACTTCTTTCTTTCTTTAATATCTGTCCTCCCCCCTTTCTTCCTTCAGTGTCTGTCCTCCTCCATTTTCTTCAGAGAAGCTTCCTGAATCTTTTCTTTGAGGTACTGAAGACTTTATCGAATTGCAAGATAGGATCTTGCAACAGATTCCCATAAAGAATCTCTGGGGAATTGACCCTGAGATTCTACCTGAGAACTAAACCTCTCTGAGAGCAGATCTGAGGGGGAGTGGTGTGTGTGTGTGTGTATGTGTGTGTGTGTGCACGTGTGCCCTTCTAGCCCCTTGACTCCCTTAGGGGGTCCTTGTTTGCCAATATGCTCTAGACCCTCCTGCCTTTGTGGCAACCCTGCACCCACACATCTTTTTTCCTTCATTTTCCTTTTTGGCTCCATCTGTTATTCTCATGTAGGCCTTGTTTTTTGGCTACCTCCATTGACTTGTTTCTTTCATTGTTTCCTCCAGCTTCAGTCCTCATTGTTCCAAACCACGGGGAGAGGCCCACCTACTCCTAGAGCGGACCAGCTCCCAGAAGCCTGGTCCTGGCCTAACCTTAGTCCTCTATTTGCTTGGAAAGAAAGATCAGACTCTCTTCACCAGCAGGACCCACACTATATAAGGTAAAGAAAGTTAAAGGACTTTTTTCAGGACAAGGAGATGTCTAGTTCTCTTTGGTGTTTCTGGTAACCCACGTTTTCCCTCCCACTCTATCCAGGATCTCCAGATTTGATCCTTTCCTGAGTGGTTGGCATTGGTAGCCAGCCACCATCTAGTTCTTCCGGTCTCAAGGGCCATC
>NW_006921595.1:3065737-3071236 GCF_000298275.1 Orycteropus afer afer
AGTTCTTCTGGTCTCGAGGGCCATCGTGTCCTAGGGTTGACTGCTTCTAAATGCTCTTTGTGTGTGTGTGTGTGTGTGTGTGTGTGTGTTCTTCTTCATTTCCGACGCTGGGAGATCATTAGCTGCATCCTAGGTGGCTGCTTGATAGCTTTTAAGACCCCAGTCACTACTCACCAATATAGGATGTGGAGCAATGCTTTTATGTATTTTGTTGTGCCAATTGAGTTTGGTGTACCCCAGTACTATAGTCCTGAGGTAGTAGCTCTAATGGATCTCTCTCCCATAGTGTTGGGATGTCTGTGAAGGATTACTCTGTGTCTGTCTTCTGTTGTGTCTGTAAGGACTGCAGGTATTTTGTATCACTGGTGTCTGTACAAGATTAGCTGCAGCTGAGTCTATCCTTGATCCAGAGTATACCTCTATTCACTGATCCCTGTCTGATCATCTCAGGTGTTTATGTGTTTATCTGTATAGCCTAGTGTTTGGTGTTAATGGCAATGTGGTATTGTGGACACACTGGTTGGTTTTAACATCTGTCATCTATCTCTTATGAGCAAGCTGACATGGGTAGGGGGAGGGATATATGGGAAGGATATATGACCACCACGATAACATTGGGAAATGGCTTTTTTGTTTTTAATTGTGGTAAATATATAGGTAACAAAACGTTTGCCATTTCAACAAATCTTCACGTGCACAATTCAAAACAAACAAAGAAACAAACAACCCTCACTGCTACTGAGTCAATTCTGACTCATAGGGAGCCCCATTGGATTTCTGAGGCAGTAAATCTTTACAGAAGTAGATTGCCCCATCTTCCTGCCACAGAGTGGCTGGTGGGTTTGAACTGCCAACCTCCTGATCAGCAGTCAAATGTCTTAGGCATGACACCACCAGAGCTCCTTGTGACACAGACATTGATTATGGTCATCAGGTTGTTCAACCTCAAATAATATTCTTAGTCATGTCCTCCGCCTGCTCTAAGAGGAGAAAGCCTGGGATACTAGGGGAGAGAGGTAGGGAGAAGAATCCTTCCCATGATCTTGGCTTTGATGATGTTTGCCTTTGTCTCCTCAGGGGCTACACTGAGGGGCAGGCGCCCTGGTTCCTGAGTGTCCTCTGCCAGGAGGACAGATACAGCTAACGATGAATGTGGGAAAAGTTGCCATTTGGCACTTTGACCATGGAGAAGCAAGCCCCCAGTAGGATGGGAATAATCCGGTCAGAGTCTCCGTCCCACATTAAATTGCTCATAATCAACCGGGAGCTTCTGGTCACCCACATCCACAACACTCAGTGCCTGCTGGACAATCTGCTGAAGAATGACTACTTCTCAGAGGAAGATGCAGAGATCGTGTGTGCCTGCCCCACCCAGCCTGACAAGGTGCCCAGGGATAGGGATTGGCAGTGACAGGTTGTGGACCTTAGTGGCTGCAAGAGGATTCTCCAGTTGACCTGAAAGAAGGGCTTTGGGAGGAGCTTCAGTACATTGGGCAGTATTTCACTTTAGGGTCTTGATAGAATATAACTGCCTGGGTTATTGGCTTATTGCAGTTAAGTATTTCACTTCTGTGTTTGTGAACTAGAACAAACTCCTCTTCCATCTCAGCTTAATTGTTATGTTCCTTGGCTCACAATCAACTCTTAAAAATTCACTTTACTTTAGGAGAGCACAAGGAAATGAGCATAAAACACTAGTAATAATTTTCATTAGATGTCCTAAACTCTGAAAAATGGCTCCTTATGGCATAAAACTCACAGAATGGGCATGGAGCTCGTTTAAGAATGACTCTGGGCCCACAATAAAGAATTTTCTATATTCTGCTTGCAGGACATCTTTACAGCCCTTAGTTTCACTTTAGCTTTGTGTTCTCTTCTGACAAATAAAATTGGCAAGACCAAAAAAGTCCTTTGTACCTAGAGGAATGACAGAGCCTGTTTGTAATGTGACCCCACTGAGGCTCAGGAGGAATGAGAAGGTTTGCTGAGGGAAGCCCAGTAGTACACTCTGATGCTTTGGTCTCTTCTCTTGATTATTTTTCTGTGCTTTTAAAATAGCACAAATGCCATTTTGAATATAAAATTTACATGGGCTTTTGATGCCCCCTTGCTGTGTGGCCCAGGACCCCACCTCATTATCTCTGAGGGGAGACTTTTCCCTTCTTCAGATTAATCTCTAAAACAAACAAATAAAAAAAACCAAACTCACTCCTGTCGAGTTGGATTTGACTCATAGCGACCCCTCCTTGGGTTTCCCAGGTGGTGTCAGTATGGGAGTAGATTGTCCAACCTTCCTTCTGAGGAGTGGCTGGTTGGTTTAAACCACCAACCTTCTGGTTAGCAATCAAATGCTCTAGGCACTGCGCTGCCACAAAAACCAAACCCACTGCCATCGAGTCAGATCTGACTTATAGCGACCCCTCCTTGGGTTTCTGAGGTGGTATCACTATGGAAGTAGATTGCCCAGAGAGTGGCTTTGAACTGCCAGCCTTCTGGTTAGCAGTCAGATGCCTTAAGCACTATGCCACCAGAGTTCCCTACTGATCTCTAGACAGCAATAAAAACCAGTTGTCATCTACTTGACCTCAGGTGTGTCAGAATAGAACTGTGCTCCATAGGGTTTTCAATGGCTGTGATCTTTCAGAAGCAGAGCACCAGGTCTTTCTTCCAAGGCACCTCTGGGTGGACTTGAATCACTAACCTTTTGGTTAGCAGCTGAGCATGTTAACCATTTGTACCATCTAGGCACTCCTGGATGGCAATTGTGTCACGTGAAGACAGAAAAGAAGACAGAGAGAATTTGAGGGGCGGGCACTGGTTCTAGTGAGTCTTACCTTTTTAACTAGGCTCATGGGTGCCTCCTGGTTCTTAGAGCTGTGTAGGTTTATTTCTGAGGTGGTCCATTTCATAGATCCTAGGCCCCCACCATGTAAACTCTCACATTATCTGGGGAACGCCTGAGCTAGAGGTTGTAGTAAGAACTCAGAGCCGTGCTATGTGTCCACTGGGGGTCTTTCCTATAGGAGATGCCCCCAATGCCAGCTTATATCCTCCTGCTTGTGCAACCACTAGGTCCGCAAACTCCTGGACCTGGTGCAGAGCAAGGGTGAGGAGGTGTGTGAGTTCCTTCTCTATGTGATCCAGCAACTTGAAGATGCTTACGTGGACCTCAGGCCATGGCTGTCGGAGATCAGCTTCTCCCCTTCCCAGCTCATTCAGAGCAGAACTGTGGTCAACACCGACCCAGGTATGGTCAGCCCCAGGGGACTGCAGACACCAGTGCAAGCTGGGCTCTGGGATTTGGAAATGCTAACAATTCTGCATGGTTCACCACCATAGACACCTGCATTCCACCTTAAAAAAAAAAAATCCAAACTCATTGCCGTAGAGTTGATTCTGGCTCATAGTGACGCCCATAGGCTTTCTAAGGCTGTAAATCTTCATGAAAGCAAACTGCTTCATCTTTCTTCCATGGAGCAACTGGTGGGTCAAACCATCCACTTTTTGGTTAGTAACCAAATGCTTTAACCACTTCACCATTAGAATTCCTTGCATTCCTCCTCAGAGAAGTGCTGTTTTCATTTTAAGGAGGAACAGCTGATCTGTGTCTCCCAAGTGCAGCCCAGGTGTCTGTACTTGAACTGACCACATGTAGCTGTCTGTTCCTGTGGAAATGTGGATATGGCCTCAATTCTGACTTCTTGTTTACTCCCTATACTGATATTTATAGAGGTTTTAATGGTTGAACAAATCCCAGGTTATATCTGTTTTCTTTTTAAAATATTTCTAAGCAAAAGAGTTTTCTATCCACTGCAGGTTCCAGTCCTTATTTTCAAAGCATCATGGGACCCTGCTGATTAAATTAAGTGGTTAGGTCAACAAGAGTTTATGGTGTACCTGCTGTGTGCCAAAGCATTGTGAAGGGTGCCAGGGATAAGATGGTGAACACAAACTGATATGGTTCTCTTGACCTCAGGGAGCTCAGAGTCTAATGCAGGAACCACATTCATTAAGTAATCACATAAATGTTTAATTGCAGATGGTGATAAAGGTCAACAGCAGGTCAGGGACCTCTGAGAGCATGGTCTTAGCCTGGGGCTGAGGAGTCTTCTTTCTATCTCTTTGCTCTCTCCACTTTGAGACAGTTGTGAGCAACATACCAGCCCCCAGCTCCCAAACTCTTTTTTTTTTTTTTTTAGTTGCTTAATATTTAAGATACTATTTCATAATATTCTATATTTAAACTTTTTTTTAAAAAAATTGTTGTTGAAGATATGCACAGCAAGACATAGCACCAATTGAAAAATTTCTACATGTACAATTCAGTGATATTGATTATATTCTTCAAATTGTGTGACCATTCTCACCCTCCTATTCTGAATTGCCCCCTGATAACATAGTCATTGCCCCTAAGTTTACTATTTGACCTTTCAAGTTAGTGTTGTCAGTTTGATCCTATATAGGTCGTTCTTTAAAAGAGCCCAATGTAGAACAAAGAGAAGTCCATGAGCGGGCAAATTCTCATGGAATCCAGGCTCTTCTGAAGCTAGTAAGCTGGTGAACTCCTGAAACTCCTGCCCTGAGATAATCTTTAAACCTTAAACCGAAAATATTCCCTGGAGTCTTCTTCAAACCAAACAATAAACCAAAAAGGACAAACCCATTGCCATCAAGTCGATTCAGACTCATAGCCACCCTTTAGGACAGAGCAGAACTGCCCCCATAGGGTTTCCAAGGCTGTCTATCTTTATGGAAGCAGATTGCCTCATCTTTCTCCCATAGAGTGGCTGGTAGGTTTGAACTGCCAACATTTTGGTTAGCAGTCCAATGCTTTAACCACAGTGGCACCAGAGCCCCTAACCAAGCAATAAACCAAAAAAAACCAAACTCACTGCTGTCAAGTCGGTTCCAACTTATAGCAACCCCTCTTTGCGTTTCTGAGGCAGTATTTGTACGTTGCCCAGTAGCTTAATTAGTAAAGAGTGTCTGCCAAACTGACTTTTGAAGAATCCAGTTTGATCTTGAAAACAGAAGCAGAAGACAATGTCCAAAAAGTCAGGGGAAAGAAGGCCAGCCAACTAAGAGCCAGGGTCAAGGTTGCTTCTGTGGCCTCACAGAGCTGGCAGAGGCACGAAGAACAGTGAGATTCCTGCTAGCCATGGCCAGCTTCCTCCTCTGATGCTCCTGCCTGCCTTCCCTTGTTTCCTTCCCCCAATATTTTATTTTTTACCTGTGATGACTAGTTCTTAGAAAAGACATCTCTGTTGGTTCCTTTAAACAGCCATCTCCTTTATTAGCTTTTAAAATATGATTCACTAATTATTAGATGACTGATGTAAAAAATTATACAATCATTGAATCCTTGCCCAGAAAAGGCAAGTCTACAGAGACAGAAAGCAGATCAGTAGTTATGTATAGGGCAGGGTGGGAGCAGGGATTGACTGCCAGTGGGCTTAAGGGAATTTTAGAGGGATGATTAAAGAAAAAAAAAAAAAAAAA
>NW_006921595.1:3074621-3090741 GCF_000298275.1 Orycteropus afer afer
AAATTTTGGTCAATGACATGAGACAAAGTATATGTGAACTGCTGTATGAAAAGTGAATTTACTCTGTAAATCTTCACCCAAATCAAAATAAAATTAAAAAAAAAAAAAACACCTCACTGTCGTTGGGGTCGTTTCTGACTCATAGAAACCCCTCCTTGGGTTTCGAGGTGGTACCTCTACAGAGGTACGTTACCCAGTCTTCAGTCTGAGGAGTGGCTGGTGGGTTTGAACCGCCAGCCTTCTGGTTAGCAGTCAAATGCCTTAGGCACTGCACCACCAGAGCTCCTATGCAACATGTAGTAGGTGAATTTTATGGCTTGTAAATTAGGCCTCAGTAAGCTGTAAAACATATATATAATTCAATTTAGTTTTTAAACAGAACACCAAGTTGGACTGAGTTGATGAGAAGGGGTTATAGGTGAATTTCTGGAAATGTGCATATGTGTCCAATTTTTTGTTAGTGGAATTATAATTAAAATACGAAAAAAAAAAAAACTGTTTTAAAGGAATTTATGGAATACTCTTTCGTTTGGGGAGGATCCCCCTCCCTTTTCATATGGGCCCATTTTTGTGGCTCGGCTCTCCTGAGAGCATGGCACTCCTGTAAACATGGTAGGGCGCCTAGTCCTCTGTGGGCAGGCCCAGGTTCACCCTAGGGCATTTGCCAAGGGTCATTGATCCCCAGGGCCTCTCCTTGGAAACCAGGGCTGGTGTGCTCTGTGGTATTGGAAGGGTGGTTTTCATGTTAATTTTCCCAGCTGTGGGGTTTTAGATAAGGAACAACTCAGTTTTAATCCAGATTTATGATGAATGTCGTATCTTCTCACCAGTGATGTTGGCATCTAGTTTTGTTTGTTGCAAGAGCATGAATTATAAGCAGAAGAAAGGCAAGTAGTTTCTTTCTTAAACCAAAAACCAAACCCACTGCCACTGAGTCAATTCCAACTCATAGCGACCCCCATTGGGTTTCTGAGGCTATAAATCTTTACGGAAGTGGATCACCCTATCTTCCTTCTGCAGAGTGGCTGGTGGGTTTGAACCACTGACCTTCTGGTTAACAGCCAACTGCCTTATCTCCAACACCACCAGAGCTCCTTAGTTTCTTTCTTGTTGTTGTTATGTGCCGTTGAGTCGGCCCCGACTCATAGCGACCCCTCCTTGGGTTTCCGAGGCAGTATCACTACGGAAGTACGATTGCCCAACCTTCCTTCTGAGGAGTGGCTGGTGGGTTTGAACCGCCAGCCATCTGGTTAGCAGGCAAGTGTCTTAGCCACTATGCTACCAGAGCTCCTAATTTCAATGGAGCTAGATCATGCTCTTTGAATAGGACTATGGGATAGGGGTGGGGCAAGAGGGCCATCCAACATGGTCCTCAGGTTTGAGGAGCCTTCCATTGCTGTCTGTGAGTCAGTGCCAAGCTTCTGCAGAGGAATAATGGAGGCCGGTCACTATGAGTTGGAATTGACACCATGGCAATTTTTTTTTTTTTTTTCCCTGATCTCAGATCCTGATCCTGTCTTCCTCTGGCTGGCTAAATTGAGGATAGGCAGATGGATTGAAGCCCTAGGAGCTTCAGATTCTGGAAGGTCCTGGAGGGCCTGCATTCGAGGAATTGTTTCACATGGCCGCAGGGTTCAGGTTTTGTTTTTTGTTTGTGTATGTGCTGCTTCAACCTTGAGGACCTCACTGTTTGATGCAGTTTCCTCCTCTGTCTCCCTCTCTACCTCTGCTCCTCACCGCAACCCCCTGCCTCACTCTCACCACAGTAAGCAGGTACACCCAGAAGCTGCGGCACCACCTGGGCTGTGACTCCAAGTTCATCCTGTGCTATGGCCAGAAGGAAGAGCTACTGCTGGAAGAGGTGTACATGGACACTGTCATGGAGCTGGTCGGCTTTGCCAATGAGAGCCTGGGGCACCTGGGCAACCTGGCTGGCCTCCTGGACCACTCCACGGGCATCCTCAATGAGCAAGGTGAGACTGTGTTCTTGTCCGGCAATGCTGGAGTGGGCAAGTCTGTGCTATTGCAGCGGCTGCAGAGCCTCTGGGCCTCAGGCCAGCTGGATGCTTGTGTCAAGTTCTTCTTCCACTTCCGATGCCGTACATTCAGTTGCTTCAAGGAGAGCGATGTACTGAGTCTTCAGGACCTACTCTTCAAGCATTATTGCTATCCAGAGCAGGACCCCGAGGAGGTGTTCGCCTTCCTGCTACGCTTCCCCCACACGGCCCTCTTCACCTTCGATGGCCTAGATGAGCTCCACTCAGACTTTGACCTGAGCAGTGTGCCTGACATCTCCTCCCCCTTGGCACCTGCCCACCCCCTTGTCCTACTGGCCAACTTGCTCAGCGGGAAGCTGCTCAAGGGGGCCACCAAGCTGCTCACAGCCCGCACGGGCATCGAGATCCCACGCCAGCTCCTCAGGAAGAAGGTGCATCTGCGGGGCTTCTCCCCCAGCCACTTGCAGGCCTACGCTCGGCAGATGTTCCCCGACCGGGTGCTGCAGGCCCGCCTACTGGACCAGCTGGAAGCCAACCCCAACCTCTGCAGCCTGTGCACGGTGCCTCTCTTCTGCTGGATCATCTTCCGCTGCTTCCAGCACTTCTACGCTGCCTTCGACACCACCCCACAGCTGCCTGATTACACAGTGACACTGACCGACATATTCCTACTGGCCACCGAGGACCACCTGAACAGGGTACAGCCCACGAGCCTGGTGCAGCGGAACACTCGGAGCCAGGTGGAGGCCTTCTGCTCCAGCCAGAGGACCCTGCACTCACTGGGCCAGTTGGCTCACTGGGGCATGGAGAACAGCCTGTTTGTCTTCAGCCAGGAGCAGGTGCAGGCCTCTGAGTTGCAGGAGGAGGACCTGCAGCTGGGCTTCCTGCGGGCTGTGCTGGACCTGGGCCCTGGAGGGGAGCAGCTGTCCTATGAGTTTTTCCACATCACTCTTCAGGCCTTCTTTACGGCCTTCTTCCTTGTGGTGGATGATAAGGTGGGCACTCAGGAGCTCCTCAGGTTCTTCCAGGAGTGGGTGCCTCCTGGCGGGGCAGCAGTGACATCCTGCTTTTCCCCCTTCCTCCCTTTCCAGTGCCTGGGTGTCAGTGGCCTGGCGAGGGAGGACCCTTTCAAGAACAAGGACCATTTTCATTTTACCAACCTCTTCCTGTGTGGGCTGTTATCCAAAGCCAAACAGAAACTCCTGCAGCACCTGGTGCCTGTGGCGACCCTGAAAAGAAAGCGAAAGGCCCTATGGGCCCACTTGTTTCGCAGCCTGAGGTCCTACCTGAAGAACCTGCCCCGAGTTCAGTCTGGGGGCTTCAGCCAGGTACAGGCCATGCCCACTTTCATCTGGATGCTTCGCTGTATCTATGAGACACAGAGCGAGAAGGTAGGGCAGCTGGCAGCCAGGGGCATCTGCGCCAACTATCTCAAGCTGACCTACTGCAACGCCTGCTCAGCCGACTGTAGCGCCCTCTCCTTCGTCCTGCACCACTCCCGCAAGCAGCTGGCCCTTGATCTAGACAACAACAATCTCAATGACTATGGTGTGCGGGAACTGCAGCCCTGCTTCAGCTGCCTCACTGTCATCAGGTGAGACTGCCAAGCCCAGGGAGCAGCAGGCCAGGTGGGAGTGGGGAGGCTAGGCTTGGGGACACCAGAACTAGCATTGAGAATCAGGACCTCCTAGACTGCCCATTATCCTGGGATGTATGACCCCTGGTCTTGGAATATCCAGAGCTTCTCTCTCTGTCGGGTTGGCAGAGGCAAGGAGCAAAGCTCTGAAGTCAGGCAGAGCTGGTTCGGCACCAGTTTGGTGCCCTTGAAGAAATTGCTCAGCCTCTCTGAGCCTCAGTGTTCCCATCTGGCAAAAAACTCCGTGCCACTGAGTAGATTCCTACCCTTAGCAACCCCCATAGCATTTCCAAGGCTGTCTTATCTTTCTTCTATGGAGCAGCTGGTGGGTTTGAACCACTGATCTTTTGGTTAGCATGCAAATTTCTTAATCCCTGTACCACCAGAGCTCCTTCTATTTGGCATAAGGAGATGATAATAATCCTAGCAATTACAATAACAACAACCAGCACTTAATGAATATGGATGTGTGGTGCATTACAAATATTACTTCACTTCATCCTCTTAACAACCCAATAACACAGTTATTGTTATTATTCCTGTTTTTGCAAATGAGGAGGTAGAAACACAGAGAAGTTAGTAACTTGCTCAAAGTCACACAGCTGGGGCATGGTGGAACAAGATTGCATAAAGGTGCCTCCCTTTTAAGATTTATGTGAGCTTGGGAGGTAGCCCATGAAAAGTTTCACACACATGAAAACTGTTACTGTTGCAGCAAAAGCAAATGTTGTGCTAATTGGCATCCGTTACTCTCTACAATCAAAGGCAGCACCCCTGCACTGCCAGGGAGCTCAGTAAACAACGCTGACTCTGGGTTACTTTTCTGTTTGATGGTTTAGAGGCGAGAAAGGCCAGTCTACTTTTGTCTATTAATGCTTCCTTTGTGAAATAGACCTTTGTGATGTGAGTGATCAACACAGTGGCATTGAGGAAGAAGAAGACATAGAAACGTACATGGGAGGTACAGACAACAAAGATGAACCCTTTTGCACTACAGTACTGCATTGTCAGTGAAGGCAAACATGGACATATGGGTGGATAGATGGGTGGACGGGCTGAACTATTAGGTATGTCTCTGCAGGGGGGAGTGTGCCCAAGACCATGTATAGGGGTGGCAGACAATGTTTCTACAAGTATATTGGTATGTTCTGTAAGAATTCCCAGTTATAAAGTAGAGCTGACAAGGTACAAGGTTGTAGTCACTTCTTAGCCACAGCCAACTACCCAGAAAGTGCAGAGTAGTTGGACCTGTGGGCTCAGGACCATAGTCACAAGGCATATTAAGCTCAATTGGCATAACATACTACACAAAACATTGTTCCACCTCCTACTTTGGCAAGTAGTGACTAGGATCTTACAAGCTTGCAAGTGGCCATCTAGATGCAATGATGGGTCTCTCCTCGTCCAGAGCAAAGAAGAATGAAGAAAACCAAAATTCATGGAAACAATTGGTCCTAGCGACTGGTACACCATCTGATCTGCAGCCTATATTACTACGAGACCAGAAGAACTAGATGGTGCCTGGCTACCACTGTCATCCACTTGGAAGGAGATCTATGTAGGAGATCCTTGAGAGAGGGAGAACAATGTGGAACAAAACTCAAAATCATTTAAAAAAAAAAAAAAAAGAAAGAGAAAAATGGAACCAGGTTTGCTGGTCTGATAGAGCCTGATGGAACCACTGAGACTATGGCCCCTATCTGCCCTTCAGGTCTAGAACTGAACCCACTCCTGTGGCTTCCAGCCAAACAAAAGACAGGCATATGAGCTGAATGTTTACATTAGGTAGATACACTCCTTGGAGAGAACAATCATGGGAAAATAGAAGGGCTGTGTATGCACAGGGAGACAGCTCAGGGGGCAGAAGTGCATAGATGGAAGGACACAGGGAAGAGGTAACTATGAGGAGGAAGTGGGAGGGGAGGTGTTGCATTGTGGGAAATTGTAGTCAATGTCATGAGACAAAGCGTATGTGAGCTGCTGTATGGAAAGTGAATTTGCTCTGCAAACTTTCACCCAAATCACCATTAAATAAATAAATAAACCTTTGTGAAGCTCTGTTGTTGTTGTTATGTGCCATCAAGTCAGACCTGACTCATAGCGACCCCTCCTTGGGTTGCCGAGGCAGTATCACTATGGAAGTAGAGAACCCCATCTTCCTCTACCAGGGTTTAATTCTCCATTACCTAGCTCAGGCATTTTGCAAGAGCAGTGGCAATTCAGAACTGTTTCTCAGTGCCTGTTGTACTAACATCAGCATGTAAATTGTGTGGGGATGGTGAGATGTTGGGAGCAGAAGGCTGCCCTAGTTTGGAAATTGCAAGGCCTGGAGTCTGTTCTCTGCCCTCAGTGAGCGACTCTACCTCCCTCTGCAGCCTTAGACAATTTCAAGTCTAGGACCTCACTCTGCAGTCCTGTAAAATGGAAATTCTAGGTCATGTGGTAGCCTACCACTATTCACCTTTCAGCTGAGGAAGCATTTGGGGCTCCCTGAGGGTATCAGTTAGGATTTGTTTGGGCTGAGAGAGAAAACCCAAAACATTAGTGGCTTACTGTTTATTTCTTACCTACTACATGGGTCGGGGCGGCAAACTGCAGCCTGTGGACCAAATTCAGCCTAGAGCTTGAAGTTTTAGTGGAACACAGCCATGCCCATTCATTTATATATAATTGCTTCACACTAGAAAGCTGAATGGTTGTGGCAGAGACCATATGTCCTGTAGAGCCTGAAATATTTACTACCTGGCCCTTTACAGAAAAAATTTGTCAACCCTTAGAATATTTCCTCTCCTGATCCCTGGCCCTCACCTTATCCCTCACTTCCACCAAACCCTTAGCCTTATTCTTTCCACATCTCACTGACAGGGTAGAGGATTGAGGAAATTAGTGTAGTTTGTTATGGGAGTTAGTTGGTAATGAAAAATTGTATTTTGCAACTTAGCTACGTGAAAATATTCTGCTTGTATAGAGACTTCCCAGAGAAATTGTAGTACATGGCTGGCCCTTGTCTAGGAGATATTCACAATTCTGAAGGTCCTGTTCCTGCCCCTCATTCTGAGTCTGGCCTGGTGAGTTTATTGAGATGCACTTTCCCCAACAGACCACACCACATGAGCAGTCTCCCTCAACAGCAGCACACCTGACCTTTTTCAGGTGGCAGGTCAAGTTTAGCCCATATGAGTGTGGATGGGGTGCTATTGGCATTTTGGGTGGGACAGTTCCTGTGGAGAACAGTGGGTGGTGCAAGTGGTTTGCAATCTGCTGCTAATCTAAAGGTTGGTGGCTCAGATCCACTCAGCATCTCCACAGAAGAAAGGCCTAGGGATCTGCTCCCATAAGGAATATAGCCAAGAAAAGGCTGTGAAGCAGTTCTCGGTAATACATGCAATCTCAATGAGTAGCAGCTGACTCAGTGGTGGCTAACAACAGGAGTTCTTGTGGGGACTGTCCCAGGCACTATAAGGTGTCTAACATCACTGGCCCTGCTCCCAAGATGACAGGGCTTCCCTTCCACAGTCACTGTAACCACTAGAAGGCAGTTATACACAATTTCAAACACCATGTCCCACCCTGTGCAGTGAGAATGTAGAAGGTCTAGCTGGGCCATATGCCACACATAAATGCAGGGTTTATAAGTGCTTGGTGACTTTCTTATGTGGCCCTCATTGGCCTTGAAATGAACAGTGCTGGGCTGCATGTATGTTCTGGGTGGGTCTTCTGGCCCCACAGTGGCCAGCCTCTTTTGGGGCTGTCTGGCTGGCTTTTACAACCATTCTCATGACAGGTATGGATAACTGGGAAAACTCTAAGGCCTGTACGCTTCTGGATCCTTGTAGAGTTAATGGTGCTTCATAATGAGCAGCTGCTCTGATCTTTACTTTTCTTACCTGTTGTGTTTCAGACTCAGTGTGAACCAGATCACTGACAGTGGGGTGAAAGTGCTATCTGAAGAGCTGACCAAATACAAAATCCTGACATTCTTGGGGTATGTAATTCTCAAGAATACTGGGTCCTTTCAATAGTAATAACAGGGAGCAGCAGCAAATTGTCATCTGTGTGAGTTAGTGGATGGTTGAAACTGATGGCCCATGTCACTGGAAAGAGCCCTGACCTGAGAGTTAGGAGTCCTGAGTTCTGCTCTTGGTTTGGCCAATATCCACTATTTAAGCCTCAACCTCTTCATCTGTAAAACTGGGATCATATTATAGGCAAGTGGTTTTTGCACAGGGGGCAGTGGTGGTTCAGTGGTAGAATCCTCACCATCCATGTGGGAGACCCAGATTCTATTCTTGGCCAATATACCTCATGTGCAGTCACCCCCCATCTGTCAGTGGAAGCTTGCATGTGGTTATGATGATAAACAGGTATCAACAGAACTTCCAGACTAAGATGAACTAGGAAGAAAGACCTAGTGATCTACTTCTGAAAAATCATCCAGTGGAAACCCTATAGGTCACAGTGGTCCAATCCATAACCAATCATGGGAATGGTACAGGACTGGACAATGCTTTGTTCTGTTGTGCATGGGGTTGCCAGAAGTTAGGTGCTGACTCCACAGCAGCTAACACCACCACTTTTTGTAAACTGGTTTCATCAGGTACGGTAGTTAAATTTGTATGTAAACTTGGCTGGGCCTGGTTGAGTGGCTGGGTAGCTGGTGGTAATTACTCCCCATGATGAGACTGGCAATTGTCTCCATGGTGGGATCTACCACAAGCAGTTGAGTAGCTGCCTTAGGGAATGTGGTCTGCTTCCTGTATATAAGGAGAGGCCTTGAGGATAGTCTCTAGCTTATGGCACACTTGGACCCTGTATGTAGCTGTGTCATTGTTCAGCAGCCTGCCATGCTCTGCAGACCTTGGGACTGAAAATGGACTTAAATTAATGGCCTGCCATGTGGTTTGATAACATTGAGACTGTGCCATTTTATTTGTTGACCTTGGGCTTGTTAGCCTCAGCAGCCAGTAGCTGCCTGAGTGAAGAGATGCCTCTAGCTTCAGTGGGCTGGGAACAAGAGGCAGAGCTGAAGCCCAAGGTTGAGGGGCTTTCACATAGCCCCTAGAGCCTGGCACTTTGAACTTGGACTTAAAGCCTCCAACTTGTAAGAATAAACTCCTGTTTCTTAAGGCCATCCCATTTGTGGTATAATTCTTGTCAGAGTGGCACTAGGTAACTAGAACACTGGGTTATTGGGGAATGAAATGAGAAAATATGTGGGGGATATTTGCAATGAATTAGTCATTGGTCTTGCAAAATTCTGTCATGCTTTCTTCAGCATCATTTCTATCACCAAGGCCTTATTTTCCAACTGCTAAACCTTCTTCGTTTCCAACTTTTGCATTCCCATAACCAGTAATTATCCATACATTTTGATTGCATGTTTGGTCAGTTTCAGCCTGCAGAAGTTAGTAAAAATCTTCAACTTCTTCATCTTTGGCTTCAGTGGTTGGTGCATAAATTTGAATAACAGTAGTGTTATATCAGACAGTGTTTCACTGCTATTCATAAGGTTTTCACTGGCCAATTCTTTGACAAGTAAATGGCCTCTTCCTTCTTCTGAGTCTATCTTAGTCTGGAAACTCTACTGAAAACTGTCCACTGTGGGTGACCCTGCTGGTATTTGAAACACTGGTGACATAGCCTCCAGCCTCATAGCAACATGCAAACCACCACAGTGTGACAAACTGACAAGATGAGTCATAAACAGCAAAGCAATCACATGAACATTGCCAGATGGCATACACAGAAATAAAATACACTACATATGTGGAAAGAGGTGATGGAGAAGACCAATCAGAACAGGCCAGAAGCTGATTGTAGAACAGACCATCAATTGCTCATATGCAAGTTCAAGTTGAAGCTGAAGAAAATTAAAACAAGTCCATGGGAGCCAAAATATGACCTGATGACCTTGATTATATCCCACCTGAATTTAGAGTCCATCTGAAGAATAGATTTGACACATTGAATGCCAGTGACCGAAGACCAGATGAGTTGTGGGATGGTGTTAAGGACATCATATATGATGTAAAACAAATCTGCTTTGTAAATTTGCACCCAAAGCACAATTAAAAAAAAAATTACACATGAAGAAAGGAAAAGTCATTAAAAAGATGGGAAAGGAACAAAAGACCAAAATGAATGTCAGAAGACACTCTGAACTTGCTCCTGAATGGAGAGTAGCTAAAGCGAACAGAAGAAATGATGAAATAAAACAGCTGAACAGATCTCAAAGGGCAGCTCAAGAAGACAAAGTAAAGTATTATAATTAAATGTGCAAAGCCCTGGAGTTAGAAAACCAAGAGGGAAGAACATGCTCAGGATTTCTCAAGCTGAAAGAACTGAAGAAAAAACTCAAGCCTTAAGTTGCAATATTGAAGAATTCTAAGAGCAAAAATAATGAACAACACAGGAAACATCAAAAGAAGATGGAAGTAATACACAGGGTCACCTTACCAAACAGAATTGGTTGATGCTCAGCCATTTCATGAGGTAGCATATGATCAAGAACCAAAGATACTGAAAGAAGTCAAAGCTGCACTGAAGGAACTGGTGAAAATCAAGGCTCTAGGAATTGATGGAATACAAACTGAGATGTTTCAACAAATGGATGCACCACCAGAGGCACTTTCTCACTTATGCCAAGAAATTTGAAAGACAGCTTATCTGGCCAAGCAACTTGAAGAGATCCATATTTGTGCCCATTCTAAAGAAACGTGATCCAACAGAATGCAGAAATTATTGAACAATATCATTAACATCATACACAAATAAAATTTTGCTGAAGATAATTCAAAAACAGTTGCAGCAGTGCATTGACAAGGAACTTCCAGAAATTCAAGCTAAATTCAGAAGAGGATGTGGAATGAGGGTTATCATTACTTATGTCAATTGGATCTTGGCTGAAAGTAAAGAGTGCCGGAAAGATGTTTACCTATGTTTTATGAATAACATTGCAAGGAATGGGAATTCCAGAATGCTTGATTGTACCAAGAGGTCTATGTACGGGTTCGAACAGAACAAGGGGATACTGAATGGTTTAAAATCAGGAAAGGTGTATGTCAAGGTTGTATCATTTCACTGTACTTATTCAATCTGTATGCTGTACAAATAATCCAAGAAGATGGACTATATGTAGAAGAATGTGGCATCAGGATCGGAGGAAGACTCATTAACAACCTGCAATATACAGAAGACATAACCTTGCTTGCTGAAAGTGAAGATGACTTGAAGCACTTACTGATGAAAATCAAAGACTCCAGCCTTCAGTATGGATTACACCTCAACATAAAGAGGACAGAAATCCTCACAAGTGGACCAATAAGCAACATCACAATAAATGAAAAATAGACTGAGGTTGTCACGGATTTAATTTTACTTGGATCCACAATCAATGTCCATGGAAGCAATGGTCAAGAAATTAGCTGTCATATTGCACTGGGAAAATCTGCTGCAGAAGACTTCTTTAAGGTGTTAAAGAGCAAAACTGTCACTTTGAAGACTAAGGTGTGCCTAACCCAAGCCATGGTATTTTCAATCACTTGATATGCATGTAAAACTGGGCAATGAATAAAGAAGACCAAAGAAGAGTTGATGCATTTGAATTGTGGTGTTGGTGAAGAGTACTGAAAATATCATAGACTATCAGAAGAATGAGCAAATCTATCCTGGAAGAAGCACAGCCAGAACACTCCTTAGAAGCAAGACTTTGGTCATGTTGTCAGAAAGGACCAGTCCCTGGAGAAGGATATCATGCTTGGTAAAGTAGAGAGTCAGCAAAAAAGCTCAGTGAGATGGATTGATACAAAGGCTGTGATGATGGGCTCAAGCCTAGCAAAGATTATGAGGATGGCACTGAACCAGGCAGTGTTTCGTTCTCTGATACACAGCATCTCTCTGAGACCTGGGGCAGACATGAATCAGAATTGATGTATATACTGTACCTTGTTTTTAGGTGCCATCGAGTTGTCTCCAACTCATAGCGACCCTAAGTATAGCTGAACGAAACACTGCTCAGTCCTGTGCCAGCTCCATGATCCCTGCTATACCTGAGTCCATTGTTGCACCCACTGTATCAATCCATCTTGTTGAGGGCCTTCATATATATACTGTATAGTGGATAATGCCCAGGGGCATCTTGGGCAATAACTCCTTTTCAAAAACTTTAATATTTCTTCAGTGAAATGTATAAATATTCAAACCAAGTGGGAAAAATAAAGAGCATAAGTAGCTCCACATCAGCTGCCAAAAAAAGTTGTGAAATCCTAAGGGTTTTCAGAGCCTTGTGGATTTTGGGAGTTTGAACTAAGAGATTGAGGCCAGTACAGCCAGCTGCATGGCCACTATTCATTGTTTAAACTGGAGCTAGTTGTTTGGCTTCTTTGGGCCTCAGCTTTAAAATGAGGACATTTAAAATGAAGAAATGATCCCAGGCCCCTTTTCAGCTCTGGTGTTCTGTGTGGCTATGGAATACTCAAAACCCTTAGTTGGATTACTCCTTTCAACTTCTTTTTACCTTATAGTTGAATTACTTGTATGAGTGGGAAAATGACTAAAAAGTAGACACTGAGAAGGTCTCAGTATTGAGAGAAACTTTATATCCTCTGAAGATGCTGATTGTAATCTTAATCTAATAATATCCATCTCCTTCCATTTAGTGAGCACTTATGTGCCAGGACTTAGTTTTATCTCATGTAATCATCCCCCCCACACACAAAAAAAATCTCATAAAATATCTGTGACAGAGCTATGATTTCATTATTATTCTTATTCATCATTATTCTTGTAATAATGATGGAGAAACTGAGGCACAGAGGGGTTAAGTAACCTGTCCAAGGTCATAAAGCTGGAGAAAGTAGTAGAGCTACGAGGCCCCAGAGCCCGAATCTCTGGCATCGTCCATGTGCCCTTTCTTTCTCCTTACAACCACACTTGGGAAATCATTAAACAGCACCTACTCACTTTTTTTAAAAAAATTGGGGTCATTAAATGATATTGAGAGTTACAACGTCTCATGCCCGTACTTTCTCTCAAAGCTTATACAACAACCAGATCACTGATGTGGGAGTCAAGTACATTGCCAAGATCCTGGATGAATGCAAAAGCCTTACACACCTTAAGTAAGTGGAGTTGGATGTGGCAGGGTCCTTAGTAGCTGCTGGTCTCCTTCACTTCTCTTGGTCACCCTTTCCATTATTCAAAGAATAAATGTCACCATAAAGAGTTTTCACCCTGAAGTTTTCTGCTAGCCCTAGGTGAGTGAAAGGTGAACTGGCCATATGGAGAAATGATGACCTGTAGTGAGGCTTGGACTTTGGAAGGGAGACCTACCATTGGTAGGAAGAAGGCTTAGCATTTTGATTTCACAAATTATTGACAAGAAGAAAGGCTGTAAGTGTCACCATTTCTTGAGTACTAGAAAAAGTACTAAAAAGTATCTAATGGCAAGCAAGTGCTTGATCTTCTCCTTCTCATAGAAATACCCTGCAAAGGATGCCAGAGAGCTGGACTTGGCCCACGCTGGACCACTTGCAGTTAATGAGGGGAATGATCCTCCTGAGGGCCTTTAGAGAACCTCAGGGAGTTCTTGAATCTGAATTTCTCCAGAAATTATAGCATTTCTGGGGAGGAGGCCCTGCCTGACTGACTTCCATAGAGCTTCAGGTCCTTCCCTGATAGGAAGCCTAGGACATGGCTGTTAAGTTTCATTTAATGGACTCCAGTGTCCCAGGAGGGAGACCATACCTACTTGATGGGCCTGGAGGCTCTCTTATGTTGGGGAGGTGGGTGGCCTGTCTTTGGAGTCCCCTCCCACCACAGGTAGACTGTCTATGACTCTTTCTGCAGGCTAGGACTAAACAAAATAACGAGTGAAGGAGGCAAGTGTCTCGCCCTGGCTGTGAAGAATAGCAAATCAATCTTTGACGTTGGGTGAGTAGAAACGAATGCATACATGTGCGTGATACAACATGCTATATGTATGTGGGACCAGATGCTCTTTCTGTATACAAATCTACCAGCAGGACCACAGAGCAAACTGTGGGAAAGTGGCTGCAGGGAACTTTCACCACTGATGCCTTGAAGGCCCCTGGCTTCCTCATGGGAAACCTTGTGGGAAGTCCTGGGATGGATTACAACTAAAATGGCATGAACTTCAATTTAATTCATGTAAAAATCAATCACCATCAGCACACAGAGGGATATGTTCTAGCCCTATAGGATATAGTTGTTGTTATGTGCCATGGAGTCAGACCTGACTCATAGAGACCCCTCCTTGGGTTTCTGAGGCAGTATCACTCCAGAAGTAGATTGCCCTGTCTTCCTTCCAAGGATTAGCTGGTGGGTTTCAACCACTAGCCTTCTGGTTAGCAGTCAAGTGCCTTAGCCACTATGCTACTAGAGCTCTCATATGATATAGTGGGGAGAGGATTTCTGCTTCTACATGTCCAAAAATTGGTCTGTATTTTAAGAATATATTTTAAGCTTTTTAAAGCTTTTCCTATTGTTATACACCTTTATTTGATTATTTAAAAAGGCAATTTTATTTGGAAACTGGACAATATGGAAAATATAAATCATCTTAGAAATAATTATTGTTAACATTTGAGATCTCTCCTCTCCTCTCTCTTGCCTCATTTATTAAAAAAAAAAAAAAAACAGTAGAGGTCAACCTATATACAGAATTTTATCCTACCCTTTTCATTTAATCTGATGTCATGAGTCATTTTCCATATCATTAGAAATTGAATACCACTCAGTTCTATAGTATACACACTTTTTAAGTGAAACACTTTAAAAACTATTATTCTGGTCAGTACTTGCTGGAGTTTTTAGTTTGTAGGCAGCTAGCTTGCTTGGTGTCTTAGTTTCCTAGTACAGATACCACAAGTGGGGCTTTAGAGAAGAGAGGTTTGTTTTCTCACAGTTCAGAAGTCTAAAAGTCTGAATTCAGGGCACCAGCTCTCTATTGGCTCTGTGGGGAGATCCATGTCTCTTTCTGCTTCTGTAATCCAGCCATTCTTTGGTTCATTGGTGATCTCTGTGTGGCATCTATCTTTCCCTACTTGGGCTCACTTGTCTGTGTCTGTGACTTAAAACTCAGAGGTGATTAGATGTATGACACACCCTACACTGATAGAGCCTGATTAGCTTCACAAAGAAAACCGTATTTCCAAATGAAAGTACATCCACAGATTAGGATAGGATTCTAACACATATTTTGGGGGGACATCATTCAATCCATAATACCTGACGAGGGTATGTTGCTAAGGTAGCCACAGTTCTACTGTGAGTAGGCCAGGCCTACTTGCTTTGCTTTGGATTTAGTTGTAATAATGATTTGCATATATTACCTCATTTAATCCTCACAATAACTCTATGAGGGAATACTCTTACTTTTCTTATTTTAGAAAACTGAGGAAACTGAGACTCAGGAGGTTACGTAATTTGTCTAAAGTCACACAGGAGGTAAGTAGCAGAGGCAGGAAGTGAGTCCAGTAGTCTGGCTTTGGAGGCCATTGTTTTACCTTGTTTTAGCCAGATCTTCTCAGATAATCTGCTTGGGATGAGAGTACTGCTTTGTCATTCCAATTCCCTCCCACCCAAGACTGAAACAATCCACCGTGCTGAGTTTGGTGACATGTTTTTTACATCAAAGAATCATTGATGATAAGTTTTCTGTCATGGATTGAATCGTGTCCCCCTAAAATATGTGTCAGCTTGGCTGGGCCATGATTCTCAGTGGTTTGGCAGTTATGTAATGACATAACCATGCCCCATGATATCATCTTATGTGATAAGCCAATCATTTATAAGGAGATCAGGGTAGGATGCAACACCCTTATTCAGGTCACAAACCTGATCCAGTGTAAGGGGAGTTTCCTAGGGTGAAACTCTCCTTATGAGAGATAAAAGGAGAAAGAAGCGAGTGGAGAAAGAGGGACCTCAGTACCACCAAGAAAGAAGATCCAGGAACGGAACGCATCCTTTCGACCTTGGGTCCCTGTGCTGAGAACCTCCTGGACCCAGGGGAGATTGATGCCAAGACACATGGAGATATCCAATGAACACCAGGCCCACAGATGTTGAAAGGAGACTAGGACCTTCTCCCAGAGCTGACAGAGAAAAAGCTTTCCCCCTAAAGCTGGTGCCCTGACTTTGGACTTCTGGCCTCCTAAACTATGAGAGAATAAGTTTCTGTTTGCTAAAGACATTCACTTGTGGTATTTCTGTTTTAACAGCACTAAACAACTAAGACAGTTTCTAAATGTGCTTCCTTATCTTTGCTTCATGGGAAGCTGACTGTGTCCTCAAGAAGGGCTGTGACTCCCCTGCATGGAGGTGAACTGATACTGGGAGACCAGCACCTGCACAAGAGCTTCTTTTCAGGCTGGTGCCCTGTTTACCCTCAGCAGGTAACATTCAGGTAGTTTCTTGCTGGAACCAGTCCTGAACTTAGCCTCTCTGACAGCTCTCCGAAAGCTCAGGG
>NW_006921595.1:3112076-3113344 GCF_000298275.1 Orycteropus afer afer
CTTTTCAAATCTTTTTGAGATAAAATTTACATACCATAAATTTCACCTTTGAAATTAAACTGTTCAGTGGTTTTTAATTTATTTTAGTGTATTTAGTATATATTTTAGTGGTATTTAGTATATGATGTGCAACTATCACCACTATCTAATTCCAGAACATTTTCACCACCCCAACAAGAAACTCCATACCCACTAGCTATCACTCCCCATCCTGCCTCTGCCCTCCTCCTACCCCTGGCAACTCGTACTCTGCTTTCTGTCTCTCTGAGTATGTCTGTTCTGGACATGTCATATAAATGAATCATATAATATATGGCTTTTTGTATCTGGCTCTTAGCATAGTATAATATTTTCAAGGTTTAGACCTACATTTCTTTATCTTTTTTAGTATTTTTTTCTTTTTATTGTGGTAAAATATATATTACAAAAAAATTTTCCATTTTAACCATTTTTACATCTACAATTCAGTGGCATTGATTACCTTTAACATTTGGAGGAATTGTCAAACTGTTTTCCACAGCAGCTGCTCATTTTTACATTCCCACCAGCAATGGATGAATGTTCTGATTTCTGCAGATCCTCACCAACGGTTTTAATTGTTTGTCAGAAGATTATAGCCATTCTAGTGGGTTGAAGTGGTATCTCAGTGTAGTTTTGATTTGCATTTCCCTAATAACTAACGATGTTGAGTATCTTTTCATGTGCATGTTGGCCATTTGTACCTTTTCTTTATTCCACCCCCCCTTTCTTTTAGCCTATAGGATTATTTGTCTTTTAATTGTTGACTTGTAAGACTTCTTTATGTATTCTGGTGTGGTGGTTAAGTTTGTGTGTCAACTTGGCTAGGCCTGGTTGAGTGGTTGGGCAGCTAGTGGCAGTTATTCCCCATAATGAGACCAGCAATCAACTGCATAGTAGGACCTACAAGCAGCCGAGTAGCTGCTTTAGTTATGTAGTCTGCTTCCCATACATAAGAAATAGCTTTGGGAATGGTCTCCAGCTTATGGCACGCTTGAACTCTGCATGTAGCAGTGTTGTTCAGCAGCCTGCCATGCTCTGCCGACCTTGGGACTTTCAATGGACTTGAATTAATGGCCTGCTGTGTGGTTTGGTAACTTCGGGACTGTGCCTTTTTACTTGTCAACCTTAGGCTTATCAGTTTCAGCAGCCAGCAGCTGTCTGAGTGAGGAAAAGCCCCTAGCTTCAGTGGGCCAGGAGCAAGAGGCAGAGCTGAAGCCAAGGTTGAGGGGCTTTCACCCAGCCCCCAG
>NW_006921595.1:3113589-3115386 GCF_000298275.1 Orycteropus afer afer
AAAAAAAAAATTATGATGATTTGGGTGAAAGTTTACAGAGCAAATTCATTTTCTATACAGCAGTTTGTCACTTGTGCTTTTGGTGTTAAATCTAGGAAAGCATTGCCTAATCTAAGGTCATAAAGATTTAAAATTCTGTTTTCTTCTAAGAGTTTCATAATTTTAACCCTTGCATTTAAATTTTGATCCATTTTTTTGTTGATTTTTTTTTTAATATGGTATGAGGTAGGGGTCTAACTTCATTCATTTGCACATGGCTATCTAGTTGCTTCAGCAAATTTTGTGGAAAAGACTATTCTTTTCCATTGAACTGCCTTGCACCCTTGTCAAAAATCAATTAACAGTAAGCATACAGGTTTATTTCCGGACTTTCTATTCTGTTCTATTCTATTGTCTATCCTTATGCCAGGACCACCCAATCTTGATTACTGTAGCTTTGTAGTAACTTTTTATATCAGGAGGTGTGAGTTCTCCAACTTTGTCTTTTTTCAAGATTGTTTTGACTATTCTGGGTTCCTTGCATTTCAATATGATTTTTAGTATCAGCTTGTCTATTTCTAAAAAAACAAAACAAATCCAGACTGTGATATTTTTACATTTCTTTCTTTGTTTTCTCTTTGACATTCACATTCTCTTTTATGCATTCCCTTTGGTGCCATGCCAGCCCCTCCAGGGAAAACAGAGCTAGAACAGGGCTAGAAAGAGAACCTTTCTAATTCATGGATGCACAGAAAACACTGCTCCTAGTTAAGGTCAACCCCACCAGGCACAGGTGCCTGAGCACTGACACACTTTTTAGGGACAATAGGTATGCTCCTCCTGCCTGACCCCTTGCCCAATCTTGGCTGGAGGCAGTCTACCCCACTCCCAACAAATATGGGTAGTAGAAGTGTCAACAACTGTGACAGTGGTGATGAGAAATCAGGGGTGGTGAACTGAACATAGAATTCTGAGTCTACTTCTTGGTTCTATTTTTGTTCCTATTGCAAAAATGTCCAAGTTACACTTAGGGTCATGCTCACCAGAAGATCATCATCTGTGCTACTGAGCCCAGGGATCCTAGCCTTTGAGAGAGGCAGTTGGGAGCACTATATCCCAGCTGCAGCACCACTACCAGTAGCAGTCCTATGTGATAAAAATACCCTTCCCCTGAGCACTGTACCAGGGATTGTGAGAACCACTTCATACATATCCTCCCACTGAAACCTCACATACCTATAAGAAAAGCACCCTTATAAATGATTCCCATTTTACAGACAAGGCAACTGAGGTACAGGTAACTAAGTTTCTTTCTTCAAAGTCCCATAGCTGAAAATGGGGCAGGGGTAAGGTGTTTGCTAACTACTTTGTTGTACTGGAGGCATCTCTTCCTCAGTCATATTTTGAGTGCCTTCCAACCTGAGGGGATCACCTTCTGGCACTACATAGGGCAAAGTTTCGACAATGAATAAGGAAGACTGAAGAAGAGTTGATGATTGAAGAGTTGATGCTTTTGGGGACATCAAGCTGAATTGGCATAACATACTACACAAAAACATTGTTCCACATCCTACTTTGGCAAGTAATGACTGGGATCTTAGGAGCTTGCAAGCGGCCATCTAGGTACAATGATGGGTCTGTCCTCATCCAGAGCAAAGAAGAATGAAGAAAACCAAAGACACATGGAAACAATTAGTCCAAGGGACTGGTAGACCATACAATCCTCAGCCTATATGACCGTGAGACCAGAAGAGCTAGATGGTGCCTGGCTACAACTGTCAACCACTCAGAGAGGCTGTGTAGGAGATCCTGGATAGA
>NW_006921595.1:3115626-3136825 GCF_000298275.1 Orycteropus afer afer
GCACAGGGAGACAGATCAGAGGGCAGGAATGCAGGAGACAGAACGACACAGGGAAGAGGTAACTATGGGGAGGAAGTGGGAAGAGAGCTGTTACACTGTGGGAAATTGCAGTCAATGTCATGAGACAAAATGTGTATGAACTACTGTATGGAAAATAAATTTGCTCTATAAACTTTCACCCAAATCACAGTAATTTTTTTTAAAGCTGCTTTGTAAAACAAAGTGTGTATGAACTGCTGTATGGAAAATGAATTTGCTCTGTAAATTTTCACTCAAACCACAATAAAAACTTTTAAAAAAGCTGCCTTGCATTTCCCTAGCCACCTGGAAGATTGCCTTTTTGCAAGATGTATTTCTTAGAATTTTTTTTTTTAGACAGATGATCTCTAAACATTTTTAATTAGGTGCTCCTGCAATAAAAATATCAAGTGCCTATATATGCATTATACTACTTACATATGAATATAAAAGTATATTAGGCCCATTATAAAAATATACATAAGATTAAAAATGTTTGTCCTTTATTCTAGTGGATCTGGTCTAGACAATCTTAGCCAGATTAAAAATCAGGTGGACACAGTACTTCCGTTGACCTTGTCTCTTATGCCATTACACCCTACAGCTCCCTAACAGAGGAGGCAGGTTTCATCCAGTACAGGCAGTCCCTGGATTATGAACGAGTCCTGTTTCTAAGTGTTTAAGACAAATTTGTACGAAAGTCAGAATAGTTAGGTATAGTTCGTATCTACTGTCAGTTAGGCAAATGTTTGTCTTAGTATAGTGTGCATTTTTATGCATAAAAAAATCAAAGAAACTTGCAGATATACTAAAACATTTTTAACATAATTATACAGTAATAATAATGATGATGTTTTAATGCACGTTGCAAAGTAGCATCCATTTGTTATTATGAACTATTGTATATACCTCAAATTTTTAATGTAATAGGCTTTATGGGGTTGGTTCGTATGTAAGTCAGACATTCATAACCCGGGGACTGCCTATATTATGTATTCACACAGATATGTTCTTTCAGGCTTATCCAGAACCAGATCACAGTCAAGGGCATTGCCCAGCTGGCAGATGCATTGAAGAAGAACACCGGCATAACAGAGATTTGGTAAGACCCATCACCACTTGTTATAGTAACAATCACAGTAATGATGGTTTGCTTAGCACCACCTACTGTGTGCCAGGCACTGTGTAGGGCAATTTTTATTTTTTCTGCATCTTTTCAGCAACCCTGCAAAGTACGTGATATTACCTCCAGTTCACAGATGTAGAAACTGAAGCCCGGAGAGGTGAAGTAAAAGTTGTCCAAGGTCATGCTCAAGAGAAGAAACTAGAGCTTGGCCCAGACTGCCTGACTCTACTGTCTGTGTGCCCCTCCCCCATGCCAGCAGCTAGATTTGAGCTGACTTGTGCTCTTTCTCTGCTTCCTGTTTCTGCTCTGAGAACTTGCTTATGCTAGTGGAAGAAAACCACATTGTGTTCATACAACATTGAGCCCTGTTCTTTATTGCCTTCCACAAGGCACACACCTTCACTCACCAGCCCCCTTCCTAATTTAATCGCCTGGGTGAGACGGGACTGGGTACATACTGATAGATGTGCCTGTAGAGTTTGAAGGGTGTTTCCTGGTAGTAACAACACTTACCATTCTAGTGCACGTTCTTTATGCAAGATACTGTCTCAGGTGCTGGGGATACAGGAGTTAACATGACAGAAGAGATCTGGCCTCTTAAAAGTACTGGCTTAACCAAGCTGAGAACAGAGAATTCTGACACTGGCCCTGTGTACCTGAACATGGACTTGTAAGTGCTTTAGTAATTTGCTGTCCACTCCAGGACCTGAGACAGCCCTTCAGAGTGAGGCACAGGCCACATGGAGAATCTGGTAGGGGCAGAGCTGGGCTGTGGGACACAGACCACAGGAGTTCATGCTCTCACAATGTGGAGATATCCAGGCTCCCGCACAGTGAACCCATGCCCTCAGCTCAAGGGGTAGTTAATCATAAGCTACTTTCTTTTTTCACAACTGGGGAGAATTTCACAGCCTGAAAAACTCAAAACATCAAGGCACAGCTCCCTGGCCTCAGTTCCTAAAGCTTTTTAAACTTTGTGTTGGAGCTTGTTAGTGGATCATAAAAGGCCCAGACGGTGGGTTGCAACCAGCGTTATTATTATTTTTTTTTTTAAAAAAAAAAAGGAAACTGAAAAGAACAAAATACCATGGTGTGGAGAAACTTATTTTGTTCATCTTTTCTCTTGGGTGTCCATGTAAGTAAGTGTATGGATGCTGGTTGAAAACGTAAAATGTCAATTCTTATTTTATGTGACAGTTGAAAACAACTTGTGAACCACACTGTCACAGAGAATAGAGATTGATTCAACAGGACTGACAGAGGACACTGGGCATCTGCGCCCGAGAAGCCGAGCGCACTCCAACCTGGAAGGCCTGTGCGGGCTAACGGAATGTCAGTCTGTTTCCCTCGCCCGCTGCTCTCACATGGACTGCTTGCCTGCTACCGCTGCATTTCCTGTCAATTCTTTGGCTTGAGTAGAACAGGCAGACAGGAAGCGGAAGGTGGCAGCAGGCTTCCAGAACAGTTTGCAAGTGACTGTTGGCCTCTGTTTTTCTCAGAAGCTGGCTAGGAGATTTACAAGGTTATGAAGCTGCTTTATTCTGTCAGTCTTTAAAATATGCATTTGCTGACTCTCAGTGACCACTGTTCCTACACAAGGGACTGTTACATTAGGCTTTAAAGAAGCCTGAAATAGGCATGCATGGACGGGTGGGGAGGAGAACCTACGAGATTCAGAGAGGGCAGGACAGATAGCTAGAGTGCTGGCCTTGGGATTATCTGCAGTTCAGTCCCTGGCTTGTCTCCAGAGCTGCTCAGTGTGTTCCTGTTTGTGTGACCTCATGCACTGGGCCCTGTTCAAAGGCTGCTACACCAGACAGTTGTGGGTGAGCGGGTAGGGGAGCTGGATTCAGGGAGTAGCTCTGTTTGGACATCACTGACTGAGATGCACTGGTCTCCTTGGATTCATGATCTCTATGGACATTTATTTATACCGCATCCCTCTCTGAAAAGAATTTGAAGTCTGAAGTCTCTTGGTGGCTTCTGCCTTGAAAGTCAGAAACTAGAAGTGTTCAATGACCTAAACATCATGCATGACAGCATTTACCACACTCCATTATAGTAGTTTTTTCATGAGGCTACCTCCTCCAGACTAGGTCCTGGTCACTGATGCATCCCAGGAGCCAGCTCTGTGTCTTCCATCGTTCATTGAATACTAACATGTTTGAATGTGCCAGTCACTGCACTAGTATCGAGAATTCAGTGGGGAACAAAACAGACCTGGACTCATGGGTTTACCATCTAGGGAGGGAAGATACATAGTAAAGAAAATAAAGAGTTCAAATAATTACTCAGCGTAATTGTGATGAGGGCTATGAAAGGGAAGGCTAGGAGGAGAACCTAATACAGAATGAGGTTTTAGGGGAAGTCACCTAAGGAAATGGTATTTAAACTAAGCCATGAAGGATGAGTAGGAGTTAACTGAGGTGGTAGGAAGAATGTTTCAGGTAGGAGGAACAGCATATGCAAAGGCTCTGAGGCAGAGAGAGCATGTGGTCCTTGAAGAACTGTAAGAAGGCTGATATGCAATGGGGTTCAGGCAGTGTGGAAGACAGGGGCAACAGGAGGCCAAGGAGTTCGGCAGAGAGAAACCATAAAAGATCTTTGGGTCACAATAAGTATTTTTGGTCTTTTTTCCTAAAAGCAGTGGAAAATCATTGAAGGGTATTAAGCAGAAGAGGGATGCTCAGATTTGCTTTGTAAACAGACCACTCTCGCTCTTCTAGGAGAAGGGACTTGAGGAAGTCAGGGTACATGTGAAGCAGTCAGATACTGCAGTGAATCACAGAGAGAATGGGCACTCAGACCAGGATGGTAGTGGTGAAGAAATGAAGAGGTTCCAAAGAGAAATCCTAGGGACATTTAGGGAAAAACAATTGAACTGTGTGATCGACTGAATATGAGGAGGAAGTGCCCAGGTTGACCCCAGGTTACTAACTTGCACAGCTGGATGAATGGTGACCATTCACTGGGTGGGACTCCTGGAGGAAGATCAGAGAGCTAGGAACCCTGGGGAGAGGTGGTCACTTTGAGGTGCAGTGAGACATCCAGATAAACATGTTAAGTAGGTAATTAATTGGCAACACAGAAGAGAGGCCTCTGATAGGGTGTATTCCTTAATCTCATAGTCAGGTGACACATGAAAGCATCAGGAACACATACTGGGGAGATCTATACAACTGTCCCTGCCATTTTCCTTCTGTTCTTTGTGTTTCTCCTTTTCAACAGCCTAAATGGAAACTTGATAAAACCAGAAGAGGCCAAAGTCTTTGAAGATGAGAAGCGCATTGTCTTTTTCTGAGGTCCTTGTCCTGGGAGTCTCTTTAGCAGAGGTGTACTTTGCAGTCATTCACTTTGGGTGTCTACAGAGGGTCTGCTGAAATGGGACGGTCAGGCATCCATTGCTTGATGATGCAAACTATCCTCCTCTTCAGACACCTGATTGGCAAACTCACTAAGTAGCTGTTGTAATTTTGCTGGAAAACAGTGTATTGTGAACTGCTTTAGATACTGTAAATATACTATGAAGAGACTTTAATGCATACCCACAATTATCTTTATCTGAAACTAGAGGAATAAGACTTTGAGGAGAACAGAGGAGACCAGCCTCAGTTCATACAAAGGACCAGGGGGAGTGAGTTAGTTCCTGATGTCTTCATTGAAGAGCTGAGGGCTGGGGCAAAGTTGGTGCCAAGCTCCTAGGAAAAAGGTGCTCTACAAACAAGAAGTATTTTACCAGAAATATTCCCTTCCTTCTGAGTGCTCCCTCGTGTGTTCATATTATTCCAAATTCACAGCTATATAGATTGAGGTATGTACAGTATGGGGATTTGACTCATCCAAGGTCTTGTGGGGAACTTGTGCCAAGAAAAGGGCTTTTGTTTTAGTCCTGAAGTTTCAGTGTCTGCTCACAAAGGTCACAGGCTGCCCTCTGCTGAGTTTTGCATGGCTAGGCTGACCACCTCTGGAAGACCAAATACTGTGGGCCAAGGTGTCCATGTTGTTGTGTTGTTGTTGTTATGTGCCGTTGAGTCAAACCCGACTCATAGCGACCCCTCCTTGGGTTTCTGAGGCAGTATCACTACAGAAGTAGGATTGCCCAACCTTCCTTCCATAGTAGAAGGAAAATTCTATTCCTGTCCTCCAAAAGGAATGAGGTACAGCTGGCCTTTGTAGCCCTGGCATCCAGACGGAAGCTTCTCTATCCCTTGCCCTTGAGTAGCTGGGAGGGCAAATGAGTTGGAACTGAGGTGGCTGAGAACCTGGCTAGCACTGGTGGCACCTACCACTATGGTGGGTACATGATGATGCTCAATTGGCGTGTGTGTGTGTGTGTGTGTGTGTTTATTACCAGATAACCTATTCTTTTGCCAATTCTTTTGTTAATAAAATACTGAAACACTATTTCTAATTGCCTGAGTCTGAGATTTCTGAGAGACATTGAGCCTGGTAATCATGCTGTAATCCCTGAGCTCCATGGCTGCCTCCCTTTAGAGACACTCACTATGCTAGGGGGCCTCTGGGGGTGTGCTGTGAGGAGAGGCCTGATGGAGGAAGGTCATGCACATTATCAAGTTGATCCTTCATGGGCCTCTCCAGTACCTTGGGACAAAAAAGCCAAGGCGGTATCCAAGGCTTCTCTATCTAGCCTCTAAAAACACACAGGTGGCTTCTCAGGGAAAATGACTCATGAGTCAGGGCAGGCTGGGGCCAGAATATGCTGAGTGGGCCAGATTCCATGGCTATCACCACTGTACCATGGCAGGCCCTGGCAGGCCAGGTTCGATGTCCATCACCTCCCTCAGCTGTTTACTGCTGAGTTAAGAACCCAGCTGGGCCTGTCACCCACTGTGGCAAGAGGAACTGACCTTTATAGGGGCCGCTCATGAGATGGAAAAGAGTCAAGGGGCCTCCAACAGACGTTTTGAGCCCTCAGAGTTCAAGCCTGGCTTTGTACAGCTGCCTGTCAGGAAGGTAGCTTTTGAAATTATGGGGGCAATCCTACAATCAGTCAGTCACATGATAGCAATTTCTGTAAAGGCACTGCCTTGGTGGTTCCTGACATCTTACAACCTCCCCGCAAACCAGGGGCTGCTGCTTGATTTACCTTATAATTTGTGGGCTTAGGAATGGGTAACAGACTGTACCTCTAGGATTTATTAACCCCTTACCTAATCCTAACACCCTTATGAGATAGGTAAAGCAGTATTATTTTAAAGATGTTTAAAATGTGCCTCAGAGAGTGTGAGCCAAGTATGTCCAGAGTCTTAGAGCTGACAAGTAGTGAGGTCCTGATTTGAACCTGGATCTGAGGGCAAATTCTCCATCACCTCTGGGGTATTCCTTCTCTCCACATCCCCTCCTTGTTCTTCTTCTAACTCTAGGCATTGCCCACCACAACACACACTCTACCCAGTTTATACTCAGCCCAATTCAGGGAAGCAGAGTTGCCTAAATATTCTCCATCCTGCCTGACCCTAATGAAGCCAGCCACCTTTTGAAGACTTCCAAATATTTTCCAGTCAAGGAAATAGGAACTAATTAAAATACATGTGGGGAGCTACCAAGATACCAGAAGTCTTTAAAACTTACAGTTTTTATAGTCTTAACTTCACAGACACAGCAAGGCAGCCTAGGAATCCTCAGCGCTTCTCTCCCCTTGGCCCCTTAGCAGTAGCCCCTCCCCCCACTTCCTGGTTGGACTTCTTTTCTTCCCTGTGTTCCCTCCAACCTCAAAACCCAATGATGAGATGGACACACGTGGCAACTTGGCAGTATAAAGAACTTCACAAAGTGTTTTGAGTATTTTACACTTTACATATTCCTCTAGTGATTCTTCCATGTAACATATTCCTTCATACAGTCCTGACCCATACCCATCCAGTGATCCACTCAATGGCAACTGCAACCTGTGGTGCACTCAGAGTCGGCCATGGGACTAGTGCGTTACATGTGGCTGCCCAAACCCATGGCTTAAGCCCTTGACTTTCCTCCCAACACTGACTAAGCCCTGAGTGTCAGGCATTGTGCTGGATGTTGGTGACGATTAAGTTTCAAATGTTTTCCCAGGAACTCAAGTGGAGGCAGAGAGAGAGAGAGAGAGAGAAGTAAACAAATCATTAACCAAGTAGGTAAGTGCCAATAGAACATGTGCTCGGTGTCTGGGTGCACCAGAGAGTCAGGTAACGTTGATGCAGTGGCAGGGCCTAATCTTCCAATAATGGCAAAGTTAAACAGTCAATGAGCTATAGAAGATACTTCTATATTTGAATACCCTTCCAGGAAACAATCAGTAACAGAAGGTGGGGATGAATTTCCGGAAGAGGTTGTCAGGCCACCCTTGGGCCCCCAACTCCCTCACCATCCACCTCGCTCAGCATTGAGGCAGGTGGGAAACACAAAGGCATGATCGAGGCATGCTGAAGGCCAAGGATGCTCAGATGAGACTTCAGACTTAGTGAAAGAACCACACTTCTCAGCTAATCAAATTCACATTTTATTAAATAGCTAAAACTAAACTCTTGACAATCTAAATCTTACTCAGAAACTACCAAACATGATTGCTCCTCTTAGAGATGATTAAAATTGCTACCTCCAGCGAATTAGGAATTTGTGTGATGTTGGCTTAAATTAAGTTTGGAAATACTTTGGTCTTCTAGACGGTGAACGCTGGATTGCCCATCCTCTTGTAAAACTGAAATTAGGGTCCTAATTTGAGCTGAGTTTCAGAGCAGAGAAGAGCAGATTTTTCCTAATCAAGAGAAAAATAAAAATAATGAACATAAAAAACAAAATCTACAAATTGAGGATATGGTTATTTCTTTCCATAGAACATCTTGGTTAATTTTGGGAAAGAAATGACAGCTCCCATTTTTAAACATGTATATATGCCATGTTCATGCTGATTTGGAACTTAGAAAAAAGCCATGTAAAGCCACTGAATGGGAAAGTTGTATTAGTCCCATGGAGTGCCTGTTTTGCCATTTCCTAGGTGTGCTACTTAGGGCCAGGTCCAAAGACTGTCAGAATCTTGATTTCGTCCTTAAAAATGGGAATCAAAGAGTATTGCCCTCCCAGGCTCATTGTGAGGATTGAATGAGACAATGCATGTAATTAAACCATTTACCATAGTGCCTGGCACAGGGTCACTGCTCAGTATGTGCAGTTAGTTGTTGTTAGTTGCCATTGAGTTGGCTCCAACTTCTGGCGACTTTACATACAACAGAACGAAACGTTGCCTGGTCCCGCACCATCTTCATGATCGCCATTGCAGCTCTTGTGTCAACCTATTTCATTGAGTGGGTCCCTCATTTTCACTGAACATGATGATGACATATCCAAAGTAAGTGAGCTGAAGTCTCACCATACTCACTTCTAAAGAGCATTCTGGTTGTATTTCCACTAAGACTGATTTGTTCATTCTTCTGGAAGCCCACGGTATACTTAATATTCTTTGTCAGCACCACAGTTTGAATGCAACAGTTCTTCTGTCTTCCTTTTCCATTGTCCAGCTTTCATATTGCAGGTGAGGCAATTAGAAAGATCATGGCTTGGGTCAGATGCACCTAATTCATCAAAGTGAGTGACATCTTTGCTTTTTTAAAATTTTATAGAGGAAATGATACAACCACTGTGGAAAGCAGTATGGTGGTTCCTTGAAAAGTTGGAATTAGAAATACCATCTGATCTAGCAATCCCATTACTAGGTATATATGCTAAAGAAGTGAGAGCCAGGACAAGAACAGATATATGCACACCCATGTTCATCACAGTTCTATTTACAATAGCAAAAAGATGGAACCTAGCTGCCCATTAACAGAAGAATGGATAACCAAACTATGGTACATACACACAACGGAATACTATGCAACACTAAAGAATAATGTAGAATCTTCAAAAATACCACAGAACATGGATGAACTTGGAGGACATTATGCTGAGTGAAATAAGTCAGTTACAGAAGGACAAGTATTGTATTAGTTCATTATTGTAAAAAGTCAAGGGAAGGTTTCTATATGGAAGGAAACTTTCTTTGTTGGTTACTGGGGTGGGGGGGCATTGCCTATATATATATAGAGAGAGAGAGAGAGAGATAGATATAGATATAGATATATAGATATATATATACACACACATATAAACTTTATAGAGGTCTTTTGTTGTAGATATGCTTTATTTGACTGCTGCTCCCATGGATGTTGATTATTGATTCAAATAGAATGAAATCACTGACAACTTTAATTTCTTCATTTAACATAATGTTGTTTATCGGTTCACATGGCTCAATATGTGCTAGTTATTATACAACAACCTTTCTCATTCCTGCTCAAAATGGGACCCCCAGGTTGTTCCTCTCTCACTCTCAGGTTTAGGGAACTTTCCAACAAGACCAAATATATGGTTGGAAGTTGTTGAACTAAAGTCCAAAAATATTTAACATCAAGCTTCTACCAATACCTAGTTGCTATGCTTTTGTCAGCACAACACTTGGCCAGTTAACTTTCATCATTATTACCAAAGAGCACTTTCATTTAAGTGCCAACTCCCTGCACACAGGGGGATGAATCCATTTCTTCCCTGCACAGTAAAGAACAGAGCAAAGGTCAGCATCTTCACACAAAGTCAGGCTCAGAAAAAGCCTTTGCCAGGTGTCCGGGTTCCCGTCAGCTCCTGAACTGGGAAAGAGCATCTGTCTCGTCGATACATTGGTCCACGTCCAGGTGAGGCACCTGTCTGCTTCCAGGAACTAAATGTTCACTTACAGAACAAACCTTGCTATGGAGCTGATGGGTAAAACCATGACCATCATCACAGGTCTGTGGAGAAGAATTTTAATAAAAATGGAATTGGCTTGCGAGGAGCCTGAAGCTCACATCACCAAGCAGATTCATGCTATGAAATTTTACTCCCTTTTCAACCTATTTTAGCCAGGAAGGTTTAGGAGTATAATAGTTGAAGGGTGAAGCATGGACTTTGGCAGAGCTGCAGGGCCCTGGGCATGGTTCTCTCCATCTTAAAACTGAATCAACTGAACCCATAGATTTAGATTTTTAGACTCACTAAACACTAAAAAGGTTTTGGGTCTCGAGTTACCTGTAAAAAGAACCTTAAAAACAATAGTGAATTATAAAATAAGTGCAAGGATGTTAAATAAATTTCTGATTTTTCCCATGACTACTTGATTGATGTTTTGGCAAATAAATATCAAAATATCTCAAAAATTTTCCTTGATTATTTTCCCAACATATAGTAATTTTTGTTTTGAAAATGATTTCACAGTGTCAAGAGAAAAAAAATTAATATTTATAATAGCACAATGCTAATACAGCTATTTTAATTTTTGCCTATATCAACTTCACGTTTTGCCTACTTTGAGACATCTTTTTACATAGTTGTAGTCACAGTGTACTTTTGCAGTTTTTTAAATCAAGCATTTTCCCATATTGATACATAGCAAGCCAAACCCACTGCCACTGAGTCAAGTCCAACTCACAGCGGCCCCCAGTGGGTTTCCAAGGTGGTAAATCTTTATGGAGGTAGATTGCCCTATCTTCCTTCCAGGAGCTAACCTTCTGGTTAGCAGTCAAATGTGTTAGGCACTGTGCCACCAGAGCTCCTATATTGATGCACAGTCTTTATAATTATCATTTGTATTTCATCAGTTTGATAATTTGTTTAATTATTTTCCAATTGTTAGATATTCAATTTTCCAGGTTTATTGTAATGGTTGTGATTATTATTGACAATATGGTTATAGAAATAAAATGTTTCTTAGGAATGTTTCTTTGGAGTTGGATTATCAAGTCAAAGATTCTTGCTATGACATTTTATTCCTTTTCAATTTATTTTAGCCAGTGAAGTGTAGGGATGTAATAGGTGCCTTAGAAACAGCTGGTAAGAGTTAGAGAACAATGTATTTGTAAAGTCAGCAGCATCTCCTTTGAATAGAAGTAAAACTCTATGCCTTGTCCTCATCCTAGACACTGTTTAGAGACTGCCCACACACATACATGTGTACATACAAAGATTAGGCACTGGCTAATAACCATAGCTTCAGGGAAGAGTTAATAAATTCCTAAGTTGGTACCTGTTTTAAAGTGGCACTGTGCAAGACAATCAAGATAAGTAGGTATGCAGGTGTCAGTATCTTCAAAATCAGTTTCCCTTGATTTAAAAAATATATAGAAGTGTGCGTGTGGGATCCATGGTGGCCCAACAGCTAAATGCTCCATTACTAACTCAGACTCATGCAGAAGATCTATAGGAGAAAGACCTGGTGATCTGCTCCTGCCAAGAGCAAAGATGACTCCTTTGGTGACCCTATAGGGCCAGTTCTCTCACATGGGGTCACTATGACTTGGAACTGATTTGTGTTCTTGGTTTGCCTAAAGCAATCCATAGGAGCCACTTCCTCACAAACCCCCTTGAAGCAGGAATTATGTCAAAATGAGGAAACTGATGACTAGTAAATATGAATCTGTATCTTATGTAAATCAAGATGTGTATAAAGATGGAAAAAAAGGTGCAAAATCCTTCAGAAAAGGGGTCTTGGCAAATGCAGAATGTAGCACATGGGAAGGACCTTAGAGCTCAGTTAGTTCAACCCCTTCACTTGACCAATGAGGACACTGGGCAAGGCTGGGCAATCCTACTTCTGCAGTGATACCGCCTCAGAAACCCAAGGAGGGGTCACTATGAGTCGGGGCCCACTCAACGGCAACATAACAACAAAGCTAGAACTAGAACCTAGGCCTCTGACCAGGGATCCTCTCACTCTGCAACTGCCTTCTTTGCACCAAGCCCATTAAACCTGGTTCAAATTGCTAAGGCAAATTAAATACAATCAACTCTTCTTCTTGTCCCAAGGATCTCTTTAGTGTTCCTGGAATTTTTTGGGGAAGCCTGATCTCTCCACTTCTATGGATGGTAGTAAGTTACAAGACTCTGGAGTCACATTTACAAGCCTCATTGACTGAGAGTCTGGAGGCCAGGAATACCTTGAAGAAGGGCTGGCAACAGTCTGACTCTACAGAGCCAATGGCTTTGTCATTGGCCACCCCCCCCCCCATCTGCCTACCTTGGGACTGGACCAGAAGAAGTAAGTGCATTCCAGAGAGCTAGAGAAGGTCCTTCTGGAGTGGTTTCATCACAAGAGGGCAGCATTATCCATTATGCAAGTGGACCAATGACTCAGCTGCGCAAGGGGGCCTGGTGACTGACACTGTGTTCTATTCCAGTAAGATTCAAACCAAACCATGTTGTGTTAAGGGCAATTTTATCTTAAATTGATTCACCTGTGAATTCAAAGACAGGGAGACGTGTAGAAAGTTAGCCTATGGTAAATTGTAAGAGCAGTATTACAACAAGCCCTCTGGGGACTGATGATCTGGGTTCAGATCCCAGCGCTACCAGTAGCTGTGTGACGGACAAGTTACTTAGCCTCCTGTGCCAGAGTCTCCCATCAGTGAAAGGGCTTGATGAGAACAGTGCTTCTCAGGCTGTTTTGTTATGAGGAGTAAATGAGTTAATATACATAAAGCACTTAGAACAGTAGCTGGTATGTTCTGTACTAAGTGTTTCATAAGCAACTTTTGTTACCTAATCAGACCTCTTTCCTCCAGCACTGCCTTAGTGAGCATCAAGGAGGAGGCAGGAGAAAGGAGGAGACCATGCTGTACCAGCCTTCCTACCCTCAAGAGCCTCCCCACAACAACATCACCCATTTTCAAACTTATAGCAAAGTCCAGACTTTGAAGCAGCCCAGATACCACAATGTTTCCAAGGCTGAATACCTGTGGGATAAGGACTAACCATTCCCTATACCTGAAATTGTCTTTAATTTTGCTAAGGGAATGTGTGTCCAGCTGCCCATGCCATATCCAGAAGCAGAGATTAGAAAGCCAGAAGCTTATTTGCATTTTGCTTTGGTTTCACAGCTGTTGGAGTGTCTCATCTGGTTTCTATACTAAAATAACACGGCTGAAGGTGATTTCCTTCTTTGAAGTCAGCATGTGGTTCTGTGTTTCTAGCATTCTTTTCATTCACTCATTGGCATTGCTAGCCATTCCTCTGGCTGAGAGAGCAGCAGAGAAGGAGAGGAGGAAGGGAGGAGGTAGAGAGAGAACTGAAATGTATGAGAACAAAACAAAATGGGAGGGTTGGAAGGGTGAGTTAACGCTTGTAACTCTGATCTCCACCCTCCATCATACCCAGTACTGCAGACTTCAGGGAATGGTCCAGTGTGTCTAGGGCCCTCCGCCCAGCATCCTGGGCTTGCTGAAGTTTCATGGCGCCTGTGGCGAGCCAGCAGCTCATCATCTACTGAGTAGCTGTGGGAAGCATCCTGGCTGCCCAGTGTTGCTTTTGGATTTGCAGTTGGATAGTCATGAGGTGATGTGTAGAATCTTTTTTTTCCTTCTACTCAGATAATGTACTTGGACCCGTTGGGGGTCACTAACAACCTTCCAGTTGAATCCTGTACTCCAGTATTTCTCCGTGTATTTTTACTATGGTCCTCTGAGGAGACTAGTAAAACATTTTTTACCCCTAATTGTCTCCTCCTCCCAGTGAAATTTTAACATCACAGATATACTGTATTTCTGTCGATGAACTAGGGTCTTTTGGAGGGCCACAACCATTGTAATAACTAAGATTTTCCTGCCCCCATGAGAAACCCTGTTGAGAATGCTTAGTCCCGGCCATGTTGAGCTAGTCAAACCCTGAGGTTTATTCTCACCTCTGCCGTCTCCAAGAACCCCTTTGTTACCCTAGAACCTGTTTGCCTTTCTATACATGAGTCAGCTTCCAATTCAATAAATCTTGAGAGTTATAAACATAACTTTCTCAACTTAAGTTTCTTTCTTTTCACTCTTCTATACTGAAAACCGTTTTAATCTATGGACAAAAACTTTGATTATCTGTTATCAAACACACACAGTTTTGTGCAAGGGAAACAGTCCCTCCTAACACAGTGTGTGTCTGAAGCGCTCTGGCCCAGCAGCCTTAGAGATGAATGTCGGTGACATGACCCCAACTGTTGGCACCAGGCCTTTGGGCAGAACTTGAGGCCCAGTTTGCCTTTGCTGTTGCCCCACTTCCCCTTCTCAATTCCTGTTTCCCCCACCCTCACACCCACTCCAAAAGACTTGGGAAATGTCCAAAATTCCCCTTTTGAAACAGAACCTAAACTCTGCCTACCTCGCACATCAGCCTTCCCCACGTATCACGGCTGAGTTCAGATAAATATTAGGACATTACACTGATACAAGTAATTCAGAATGAAACGCAACTATCTAATAGCATTATCCCTGTCATACAGTTTATATATCACATGCAGAGTCTGCTTATCAAAAAATTCTAATTAGACATATATAAGCAAAGAGATCAAATGAATCTTTGTACCCCCTCAGTTGTCTGCCCTACAATTCCAGAAAGTGGTTGGCACTTCTGAAAGGTTTTGATCCCTGCAGTGACTTAAGCAGATCTCAGCAAGTCCATCTATCCATCCATGCAATCATTCATTCATTTCAAAATAAATATTAAACATCTACTTTATGCCAGGGACTATGCTGACTGCTAGGAATACAATGGTGAGTGCCAGGTCTGGAATTTGATTTTACCCTACTTACAAGTTAATAAGTTAGACTGTTACTGTTTTATGGATGTTGGCACAAGACAGGAGATGCCTGGGTCAGAAACAAAGGACATTATAATTCACAGAACAGCAAAGAGCATGAGCACTAGCATGTTTGCACCAGTTCTCCAAGCCCCCAAGTTCCACAGGGACCATGTGACGGGGCCCAGATGGATGCTACACACCGAGTGGTTTTGCATCACAATTGAAGATACTGAGCTTGGGGAACCAGCCATTTTATAGCAAGTAGTAAGTGAGCCTGCTCTTTGTCCTGGAGGGAGACATTACTTCATGCCTCAAGGTTGTGCACGTCAATCACAGCCCTGAGAAATGGCCTGGATAAAGAGTGATCAGCCCTTGAACTCTTGGCATAGCAGCAGGAATGTGCAGGGATGCTCTCAGCCCCTGGCAGATTCCTTCTCCTACCTTGACAGCACTTACAGTCCAGTGGGTGAAGATATTCAATCAATAACTGAGTGGATAAGTGTCAAATTACAACCATGACGAGTGCCTTGAGGAGCAGTACAGGGGCTTTGCAGGCCTATGATAAGGAGCACTGATATTCCTTGCAGTTGTCAGGGACATAATCTGAAGGGGAGGAAGAGGAAGGGTCCAGACAGATGAAACAGCATAACCAAAGGCCCCATGGCTGCAGGAAACCTGGTCACTATAACTGGAGCACAGAACACAAGGAGGAACATAGTATGAGTGGGGCCGGGAGGCAGAAGATAGGGGCCCACTTCAGGATAGGCCAGTGTTTCTTAAATTGTATGTTAGACCTATTAGCAGATTTTGAAAGCAATTCAGTGCAATTAAGCTGGACCTTAAAGGATAGGCCTTGGGAAGGAAATATAAATTTGAGATTCAGCAGTATATAGATGGAATAGAAGCTGTGATCATGGATGAGACAACCTAGAGAGTGAGTGTAGAGTGTGAAAAGGACCAAAGACTGAGTTTTGAGGAATTCTATGATTTAAAAACAAGGGAAGGAGGATGAGCCTTCAAAGAAAACTAAGAAGAGGCCAGAAAAGTTGAAGGAAAAAACGGAAGAGTATGGTGTTCTGTAAGTCAATGGAGAATAAATGTCCCAATAAGGAGATTACAGTCAAAGTTGAATGTTTTTGAAAGGTCAACCTATGATCAGTCCTGAAAAATGTCCACGGATTTAGTGACATGAAGATTATTCATCCCTCTTAAAAAGGAGCTTGTGTTAGGCTGGGTTCTCTAGAGAAGCAAAACCAGTAAAGCTTATATATACAGAGAAAGAGAAATTTATCTTAGGAAAACGGCTCACACACTTATAGAAGCTGGCAAGTCCCAAGTTCTTGGATCAAACATCAAGCTGGAGGCTTTTCCCAACTCATGCAGCTGGAGGGGCTGACGAGCTCAAGGTTGTCAGGCAGTACCGGCTGTTGACTCCAACGAATGATGAATCCAAGATCTCAGGCCGAATGGTGAATTGTTCATTCACAGACAGTTGTAGGCAGCACAACAGGATCCTGATCCACAGATGAGTGTCTCTTTTCCCAGGATGTCCATAAATATACTGGAAGCAGCCACAATCCTAGGGAAACTCCCTTTCAATGGATTGGATGCTCAAAACATATACATCTGATCCCATCATGGGAATAACCCACATCACAGTTGCTTAACCACATAGAATTGTGGTCCAGCCAAGGTGACACACAGCTCCAACTATCAAAGAGCTGTTTTAGCAAAATGATAGTAGGGAAGTCAGACTGGAGTGGATTCAGAAGTAATTTGGAAGATGAGGTTATCATTCAAGAAATTTGATGTGAAGGAGATCAAATAAGACAGTAGCTCAAAGGAGTCTAGACAGAATTACTTTGTTTGACTTAAGATGAGAGGGAGCTAAATGGTGATGGGAAAGATGTGACTGAAAGGGAATAGGTGAGCATAGGAGCCAGAAGCAGTGACTGAGAGAGTGAGGGTCCTAAGAAGGTACGTTGGGATGGGATCTACAACACAGGTGAGAGAATGGACCTCACATAGGCTGTTCTTCCATTTTAATAGTCAGACAGGAACAGAAGAGAGGTGTAGACTAGATAAGTGTGTGAGGTTAATAGTAGGATATTGAAACTAGATCAACTCCCAGGTTTACTGTAAGACTTTATTGCTAAATAAAAAGCTCTTCAAGGGGAAAGAATATATTTCTTCTTAATTGGAAAAATTTTCAGGAGAATTTTGGTATATTCCAATTCTTTTTGGGTTTGAAAAGAAAAAGAAAGATATTAAGTAACAAGCATTGCAATTCTCCTCACACTTCCCTCTCCTCAGGAGGAAGCCTCCTGGTCCACCATGCTTGAATAGAAGGAAAGAAGTTGGGGAAGCCAAGAGATGGTCATAATTATAGCAAACTCCTATAGATAGCTCAGAATATACCAATACCTCTTCTAATCATTCACATACACTCATTTTTTTTTTTCATCCGTCACAATAACCTATGAGATTGAGAAAATTGAGCTACCAAGAGGCTAAAGTAATTTGCCCAAGGTCTCACAATAAGTGTGCATCAGAGATGGGATTAAAACACAGGCAGCCTAGCTCCAGAGTTTGCATTTAACCACTTGTACACTGTGCTGTTACTGCTATTCATTAAGTACATAATAATAAGCTAATCCATAGACGAGGAGTGACATGAGGCCTTGGACGGGAGACTCGGGAGACAGTTTCCAGGAGCTGAGTGAGGGAGAAGGAAGGAATAAAGAGAAAAATGAGAGACTGAAAGAAATAGATTTCCATCCTTGCCCTAAAATTTTATTTTGAAAAATTTCAAACCTGGAGAAACCTAAGGAACAATGAACATTCAAAACCTCCACATAGTATTAACTGGTATTAATATTTTATCATATTTATATTCTCTCTCTCTCTCTATATATATATATGTACATATACATATACTTTTTCCCATTTTGGTGACATTCAAAAGTAAGTTGTTCACATCGTAAAACTTTTCTTCTCAGTATTTAGCATGCACCTTCTAAGAATACAGGCAATCTTCTACAAAGGCACAATATAATTATCACACTTAACAAAACAATACTTCTGTAATACCTAGAATCTAGTACTTGTTCAGATTCTGGGGAAAGTGTATTTTAAAGAGGTTTTGCTGGGTTTTATACATCTAATATGCATTTAGGAGCTCTGGTAATGTAGTACCTAAGGCACTTGACTGCCTATCAGAAAGCTGGCGGTTTAAACCCACCAGCCACTCCATGGAAGGAAGGTTGGGCAATCTACTTCCATAGTGATACTGCCTCAGAAACCCAAGAAGGGGTCAATATGAGTCGGGTCCAACTTGACGGCACATAATAACAACAACAACAACATCCATTTACCATTTTCCCAGCATACTGCAGGAACAGTTCACTTTCTGTTATTTTTTGGTTCTTGGGCAGTTTTTCCTTTAAATGTTAATTCAGGGTCAAAATGGGGCCATGAGGCTTTATGCAGCATACATTTACATGAAGGTGAAATTAAAAAAAAAAAAAAAAACAGAGCAGAGGGGCTATAAAAATGCCATCTTAAGGCCTTGACAAGAGGATAGCCTGATGTTCTATGCTGGTCTTAGGGAGGATGGAAATAATGATAATAATAATTGAGATATATACATTTATTATTCTGCGCTAAACTCTAAGGGCTTTAGATATATTATTTCATTTAATCCTCATGACAATCCAGTGAGGTAGGTTGTGGTGATTATTTCCATTTCGTAGATGGAAACTGAGGCACTGAACAGTTGAATTACCCAGGGTCATATAGCTCATAGCAAAAGAGACAGGATTTGAACCTGGGCACTCTGGCTCCAGAGCTCAGGCTTTTAACCACTACTTCTCAGGGAGGTAATGCTGTTCAGAGAACCTTACCCTGAGCAATGGAAGAAAGCACTCTGCTCTTAACTATGAGGCAGTGTGGCATAATGAAGGATAATTAAGACAGTGAGAGAGTACTGACTTTATATTTAACCATTCATTAGTTTACAAATTATTCTAAATTGAGGGTGAATATAAGATTCTTCTTCTCAATGCCAATGAGTTGATCCCGACTCACAGCGACCCCTCCTTTGGTTTCCAAGGCAGTATCTCTATGGAAGTAGATTGCCCAACCTTCCTTCCGAGGAGGAGTGACTGGTAGATTTGAACCACTAACCTTCTGGTTAGCAGTTAAATGCCTTAGGCACTACACCACCAGAGCTCCTAAATATAAGATTAGCCCTTTAAAAAGGTGCCTTGGTTAAAGTTGAGAGATCATTGCTACATAAAAGATAAATGACAGATTCAGCTGGTTTAGGTTAACAGAACTGGTGTTAAAAGAAGTGAATTTCTTTAAATTCTACTAACCTAAATTTATGACGTAGTGGTAAATATTGCATTCTCATTTATAAATATGAAAAGTAATTAAAAAATAAAATTAATATGTTCTTTATTATTACCAATTTTAATATTAACTTGATTCAGGGGTTATGTAACTGCCTCATAAGTGAACTCTACTATCAAATACATGACTAAGAAGTATATATGTGAATGCTTTGTCTAATTTGTGCTTTAGTATGGTAATATGTATGGTAAGTTGTTGCAATAATGGCTCCCAATAAATCAATCACATTTCCCTCTACCCATGTAATTGTAGGATAATGTTACACTGGCAAACAGGATGCAAGCAGAAGCTTGAAAGGTACTTGTTTATTTATTGGGCTTGCTCTCTCCTGCTGCTGGGAACTCTTCCACAGCACTGTGTAAATAATCCCGGACAAGCCTGTTGGAAACACACGCAGGTAGCAGCAATCACCAGATATGTGACAAAGCAATGCCAGCCCCTCAGCCCATCCACTTGCTGACTGTAACTACATAAGTGAAAATAGTCAAAATCTCAAATTTCTGACTCATGTGATTATAAGTTAATAAAGATTATGGTTTTAAACCAATAAATTTTGAGGTGGTCTGTTACTCAACAAGGGAGTGAGCTCTGGTGGTGTAGTGCCTAAGGCACTTGATTGCTAACCAGAAGGCTGGTGGTTCAAACTCACCAGCCACTCCTCGGAAGGAAGGTTGGGCAATCTACTTCCGCAGTCATAGCACCTCGGAAACCCAAGGAAGGGTCACTATGAGTTGGATCTGACTCAACAGCAGTGGGTTTTTTTTTTTTTTTTTTTTTGGGTTACCCAACAAAGGATAATTGAAACAGTACAGAAAAGTTAAGTAAGTCTAACTGTTGTAATGAATAGACTTTTAAATATTTAATGGCTTAAACATGATAGAAGTTTATTTTTTAATCCCTCCTTGGGTTTCCTAGGCAGTATCTCTACTGAAGTAGATTGCCCAGTCTTCTTAGCAGGTGGCAAATGAGAAGCTTTTATGGGCCTGACCTAGAAATAGGACATGTATCTTCTACTCACATTCCATAGGCTGGAACTCAGTCACATGACCAAGCCTAACTGAAGTGAGGGCTGGGAAATGGAATCTTGTTGTGTGTCTAGGAAGATGAAGAAATAATTTGGATGAACTAACAGTGTGACAATACAAAAGAGTATTTGCTTTTTTAGGAAGTAAGAACAATGTCTGTCCCAGGGCTAGCAAAATATGGGTGAAATTTCAATTCTGTATTTATTATGCAACTTAGTATATTAATTAATTTATGTCTAAATATTCATTTCCTCATCTACAAGATAGGGAAATTACCTTCTTTGTTAGGTTATTGTAAGGATTAAATGTAAAATATGTGGTAAGTGTTCAACTTGTGATATGTATTCAATAAATGATAGTTATTAGCATTAGTATAACTTAATAGAAAATTATAATCATTCCTCTCTGACAGCCAGTATCAATCTTTCTGTTGACTCCAGCCTTCAGACCTTGAGCCACTTTCAGCTCAACACGTGTGGCATGCAACAAAGATGATCTGTTCCCACCAATCCCAGACCAAATTGCAGATTTGTGAATAAAATCAATGACTGTTATCATAAACTCTTCACTCACTGCCATCAAGTCAATTTTGACTCATAGCGACCCCTCCTTAGGTTTCCAGGGTGCTATCACTACGGAAGTAGATTGCCCAATCTTCCTTTAGAGGAGTGGTTGGTGGGTTTGAACCCTCAGCCTTCTGGTTGGCAGTCAAATGCCTTAGGCACAACCCACCAGAGCTCCCTGTAACCACGATGACAGTGGTTTTATTTGTTTTATTATTTTTTAATAACTTAGTGCAAGCCACTAAGTTAAAAAACAAAAACAGCCCACTGGCATCGAGTCCATTCCAACTCATAGCAACCTTATGGGACAGAGCATGACTGCCTCATAGTGAACAAAGTTGTAAATCTTTACAGAAGCAGATTGCCTTATCTTTCGCCTGAAGAGTGGCTGATGGGTTCAAACCACTGACCTTTTGGTTAACAGCTGATGCCTTAA
>NW_006921595.1:3143614-3156089 GCF_000298275.1 Orycteropus afer afer
AAAGTGAATTTGCTCTGTAAATCTTCACCCAAATCACAATAAAAAACAAAACAAACAAACAAAAAAAACCTCACTACCATTTAGTCAATTCAAACTCACAGTGACCCTCACTGTGTTTCCAAGGCAGTAAATGTTTACAGAAATAGATTGCCCCATCTTACTTCCACAGAACAGCTGGTGAGTTTGAACTTCCAACCTTGTGGTAGCAGTCAAATGCCTTAGGCATTGCCCCAGCAGAACTCCTAAGCCACTAGTTAGGAGTGTTTAATTAAGTAGCAAAAGATAATTGAAAGATATGACATTATTAAATTAGTAAAGCTTTTGACTATACACAAGGGAATGGGTAACTAAAATGTTGAATCAATACAAATAAAATGAACTATTTTGAAGCCGTCAAAAGGGATAAATTAGATTTACATGCAGCAATGTGAAGAGATTTCAAAAACAATACAGGGTGGAAAATTTAATAAGAACGATAGACTATGAGGACCTCAGCCTTCATGATCTTGAGACCAGAAGAACTATAAGATGCCCAGCTACCAATACCAACCACTTGGAATGGATCAAAACTGGAGATCCTGGATAGAGTGGGAAGAAAAATGTGAAACAAAATTCAAAAACACAAAAATGTCCAGATTTACTGTTTGGATAGGGTCTGGTGGAACCCCCAAGACTATGGCCCCAGGTTACCCTCTGGGCCTATAAATGGACTCACTCCCATGGATTAGGAGCTCTGGTAGCATAGTGCCTAAGGCACTTGACTGCTAACCAGAATGCTGGCGGTTCAAACCCACCAGCCACTCCTCAGAAAGAAGGTTGGACAATCTATTTCTGTAGTGATACTGCCTTGGAAACCCAAGGAGGGGTCACTATGAGTCGGGTCCAACTCAAGGGCACATAACAACAACAACCACCCATGGACTGGCTCTCAGCCCAACAGTAGAAATACCTACATGGGGTAGAACACCTACCCCAGGGCAATGCACCCACCTACTCCAGGGAGTTGCACCCGTTAGAGCAGTCAGCATGGGGCACCAGATGGGCAGCATTCACATAGAAGGAAATTTGGACAGACAGGAGTGCATAGTTAAGAAGGGCACAGGGAGGGGGTAGTCACAGGGACGGCAGGGGAGAAGAGTTTGTTATGGTTGGGGATGTAATCTGGGTGTGAAATCAAATGGAAAAAAAAATATGATATACAGGCAAGAAATAAATATGTATTTTACAGGCAATTCTATATATTTTCCAAAGATTTATAAAAATCTAATTAAATATATGGATGGTAGGTCAAAAGAACATATATTACCACACTGGAAATGAGAGTGGCGATGGGGATTTATTAGAAAGTACAATGACAAAACAAAACAAGAGAATGTTAGGCTATATAATTACTTAACCTGGTTCATAGCGTCCTTCTGGGCATGCAGCCAAAATCTACTTCCCAGTCTCCTGTGCAGTTGGGTGTGACCATATGATTGAATTCTGACCAATGAAATGTAGGCAAAAGTGATAAATGCTATCTCCATTCAAGACTCTTAGAAAGAGAAAAACCACCTTGGCAACTAATAGAAAGCCTGTGACATTCCCACCTGAATATAAATAAACAGTGATCCAGGTATGTGAACAATGATTTTGTTGCTGTTGTTGTTATGTGCCGTCGAGTCGGCCCCGACTCATAGCGACCCCTCCTTGGGTTTTCGAGGCAGTATCACTACGGAAGTAGGATTGCCCAACCTTCCTTCTGAGGAGTGGCTGGTGGGTTTGAACTGCCAGCCGTCTGGTTAGCAGGCAAGTGACTTAGCCACTATGCTACCAGAGCTCCTGAACAATGATTAGATAATGCAATTCTGTGACTATGGTGGACCAAATGAAAGCACAGCCACTCCATGACCATGTCTGATATGAGAAAGACAAGAACACACAAATTTTGCCTTGAGTCGTCTCTCCCAAGTACTGCTTTGTGTTAGGCTGTGTTGTCTACAAAAGCAAAACAAGTAAAACTTAGAGATAGAGAGAGAGAAAGAGAAATTTATCTTAGGAAAATGGCTCACACACTTATAGAAGCTGGTAAATCCCAAGTTCTTGGATCAAACATCAAGCTCGAGGCTTTTCCCAACTCACACAGCTGCAGGGGCTGACAAGCTCAAGGTTGGCAGGCAGTATACTGGCTGTTGACTACAATGAATGACAAATCCAAGATCTCCAGGCCAAGTGGTGATTGTTCGCTCACGGACAGTTGTAGGCAGCACACAGGAACCCGATCCACAGAAGAGTGTCTCTTTCCCCAGGGTGTCCATAAATATATTAGAAGCAGTCCACTCTCCTATGGAAACTCCCTTTCAATGGACTGGCTGCTCAAAACATATACATCTGATCCCATCATTGGAACAACCCACATCACAACTGCTTAACCACATGGAATTGTGGTCCAGCCAAGTTGAAACACAGCTCCAACTATCACATGTTTCTTTTCAACCAAACATCACATTGAGGGACACAGTTAAAGTAGTGCTTAAAGGAAAACTCATAGCATTCCATACAAATTCTTTCAGAAAACAGAAGGAACACTTCCTAACTCTTTTAATGAGCTCTCCATCACCCTGATACCAAACCAAAGATACTGCAAGAAAACTACAGATCAATATCCCTCATAGACATAGATGCAAAAATCCTCAACCAAATATCAGCAAACTGAATCCAGAAATACAGAAAAGGTTGGTCCAACATTCAAAAATCAATCAACACAATTCATCATACCAACTAATTAGATAAGAAAAAAATGTATAATCATTTCAACAGGTATCATTCCTGATAAGGAATATTGAATTTTCTCAACTTCTTTTTCTCCACCTCTTGAAACAATTATACATTTTTTTTCTTATTTAATTAGTTGATATGATGAAATGTGTTGATTGATTTTTGAATGTTGGACCAACCTTTTCTGTATTTCTGGATTCAGTTTGCTGATATTTGGTTGAGGACTTCTGCATCTATGTCTGGCGTAGTGCGTAAGGCACTTGACTGCTAATCAGAAGGCTGGTGGTTCAAACCCACCAGCTGCTCCTTGGAAGGAAGATTGGGCAATCTACTTCCATAGTGATACTGCCTCGGAAACCCAAGGTGGGGTTGCTATGAGTCAGATCTGACTCTATGGTAGTGAGTTTGTGTTATTCCTGATAAATCCTCTTAGCAAAAAAGAATAGAAGGGAATGTCCCAATATTATAAAGGGCATTTCCAAAAATAAAAAACTATAGTTAATATAAGTTTAATAGTGAAAGAATGAATGCTTTCCCCCTGAGTTCATGAGCAAGCAAGGTTTTCTGTTTTCATCACTTCTATTCACATCATACAGGAGGCCATAGCCAATGTGAGAAAGAAAGAGGGAGAGAGGAAGGAAAAGAAAAAGAACACTAAAAGAAATAAAAAGCATGCACATTAGAAAGGAAGAAATAGTATATTCTTTATTTGCAGACAACATGCTTGTCTATGCAGAAACTTCAAAGAATCTACAAAAAATCTACTAAAGCAATAAAGTGAGGTTAGGAAGGCCATAGGGTACAAAGTCTACACACAAAAATCAATTGTCTTTTTATATATGGCAGTGAACAACAGGAAATTAAACATCTAAAAACAGTACCATTTACAATAGCACTTAAAAGCATGAAATACTTAGGTATAAGTGCATCAGGTTATGTATAAGATCTGGATGCCGAAAGCCTATGATGAAAGACTGGAAGATCAAATATTGTTTAAGATATCGAAACTGATCTGTAAATTAAATATAATTCCAATCAAAATCCTTTCGGGAGTCTTTCTGGTAGGTAACAAGCTGATGCTAAAATCATCATTTGGAAGAGCAAAAGAACTAGAAAATCAAAAACATGTTTTTTTAGGGGGGAGGAAATTAGAGACTCACACTACCTAATTTCAAGACTTACTACAAAGCCCCAATAACCAAGATATTCTTCTCAGCAGAAGAGAGAATCCAGAAATAAACCCACACTTGTATGGACAATTGATTTTTGACAGGGTATAAAAATAATTTAATAGAGAAATAATAGTCTGAAAATACTACTACTACAGTACCTTGAACCGTACTTATATAAAAAAATTAACTGGAAATGGATAAACCCACACTTGTATGGGCAATTGATTTTTGACAGGGTAAACAGATAATTCAGTAGAGTAAGAAGAGTCTGAATATACTACTACTATAAAGTCCCTTTAATGATATTGGTATCATATTTTTAAAAATTAACTAGAAATGGATCATAGACCTAAATGTAAAATCTGAATCTTTCAGAACATGGGTCAGCAAATTAAGGCTCATGCCATATCTGGCCTGTCACCTGTTTTTGATAATAAAGGTATAGTAGAATACAGCCATTCACTTCTGTATTGTCTATAGCTGTTTTCAAGGAGCTCTGGTGGCTGTGGTTAATGCATTGGGGTAACCAAAAGATTGGCAGTTTGAACCCCCAGCCACTCCACGGGGGAAAGACAAGGCAGTTTGCTTCCAAAAAGATTTACAGCCCCTATGGGGGTCGCTATGAGTCAAAATTGACTTGATAGCAGTGGGTATGGCTGTTTTCATGCTACCACAGTGACCCTATGACCTAAAAAGCCTAAAATATTTATCTGGCCCTTTACATACTGTGTGGTTCCATTAATACGACATTGTTTAAAAGGCAAAATAATAGGAGTAGAAAACAGACCAGTAGCTGCAGGAGCTAAGGATGAAGGCGCACAAGGGAAGTTTGAGGGGTAATGAAACTGTCTTGATTGTGTTGGTGAGTGCATGACTACAAGGATTTGCCAGAACTCATAGAACTATAATTTTAAAAAGGTGAGTTATACTTTATGTAAATAACACTCCAGTGATCCTGACTAGTCTGTGCAGGTTTTTGTCTTCAATTTTTTATTTCTCTTGATTCTCATTGATATTGAAGTTGTTTGTCTAATGTAATCTTCATTGCTTGCTGGGCATTAGTTACCCTTGAAAAAGTATTTAAGGGAGTTTTCTGAGGCTTAGGAAGGATGAGTCCTTTCCCAGAGAAATCTTATTGTGCTACTGCCAAATTCAGATTTTGATAATTGTTACCCCCCACACATACTCTCAGCCATGCATACTTGAGGAGCTAATCTCCAGGAAAGCACGTCTGTCGCGAAACCTCCCAGGAACACTGCTTTTTCCATTCCTTCTCCTTCCCTGCTCCAAGGAAGCCGCTTCGTGCCAAGGGAACCCTCTCTACAACTATTGGGAAGAGGGGAGCTGAGTCTAGGTTTGATTTTTTTCCTTACCTTGAGGCTGCTGCACCCTGGGACCTGAACTTCATGTTGCTAAGATCTCCCACAAACACTCCTTCCTAGATGGGCTCTCTGCTGACATCTATTTTTTGACTGACCATAGCCATAGAACCAGAGGACAAGCATTTATGGTATCAGTAACTCATCTCAGTACAGGTAGCTTGGCTGTTGTTCCAAGCTCATTTGTCTCCCTAGTTACATACTTTTATCCAAAAGCTGGCTTGAGAATTCTTCACTCTCTTTTCATTTTTTTTTTTTTTTTGTAAATCTAACATTTTGTTATTGTTGTTTTTGGTAACCAGTCATCATCAGAAAATGGAAGTCCAGATATGTTATTATTAGATAAATAACAGAACACCATAAAAGTTCAAATCTTACAGCATTCTGCAAAATGACAAATGGAAGCCTCTCTGCTGTCCCCATCCACCACATTCCAGTCCCACTCAATTCCACTCTCCGGAACTCATAAAATCCCCAATGATCTGTTTTTTGTCCTTGTAATAGGCACATAACAACAACAACAATAGTCATAATTAATGCAAAGGCATTCGATTGTGTGGATCATAACAAATTGTGGGTAACATTGAGAAGAATGGGAATTCCAGAATTCTTAATTGTACTAATGAGAAACCTGTACACAGACCAGCAGGCTGCTGTTTGAACAGAACAAGGGGATACTGCATGGTTTAAAATCAGGAAGGGAGTGTGTCAGGGTTGTATCCTTTCACCATATTTATTCAATTTGTATGCTGAGCAAATAATCTGAGAATCTGGACTATATGAAGAACGTGGTATCAGGATTGGAGGAAGACTCAACAACTTGTGTTATGCAGACAACACAACTTTGCTTGCTGAAAGTGAGAATGACTTGAAGCACTTACTGATGAAGATTAAAGACTACATTCTGAAGTATGAATTACACCTCAATATAAAGAATACAAATCCTACAATTGGACCATACACCTCAATATAAAGAAAATAAAAATCCTACAATTGGACCAATAAGCAGCATCACAATAAATGGAGAAAAGATTGAAGTCAAAGACTTCATATTGTTTGGTTCTACAATTAGCATCAATGTAAGCAGCAGTCAAGACATGAAAAGACATAGTGCATTGGGCAAATCTGCTGCAAAAGACCTCTTTCAAGTACTGAAGAGAAAAATACCTCCTTGAAGACTAAGATGCACCTAACCCAAGCCATGGTATTTTTAATCGCCTCTTATGCATGTGAGAACTGGTCAATAAACAAGAAAGATCAAAGAAGAGTTGATGCTTTTGAGTGTGGTGTTGGCGAAGAATGCTGAAAGTACCATGGATTAACAAATCTGTGCTGAAGGAAGTGCAGCCAGAATGCTGCTTGCAAGTGAGAATGGCCAGGCTTCGTCTCACCTACTCTGGTCACGTTGTCAGAAGGGACAATTCTCTGGAGAAGGATGTTATTTATGCTTGGTAAAGTGGAGGGTCAATGAAAAAGGGGAAGGCCCTCAACAAAATGGATTGACACAGTGGCTGCAGCAATTGGCTCAGGCTTAGTAGGGATTGTGAGGCTGGCACAGGACTGGGCAGTGTTTTGTTCTGTTGTACATAAGGTCACTATGGGTCAGAGACAACTCAATGGCACATAACAACAACAACAGTCATAACCTCCATCTCTTCAAATATCATCCTTGCATCTCCACTTTTGGGTACATAAACTCCAATGTATAGTATCTCCCATCTAAAAGAGATAATATCCCCTGTACTATTCCTCCCTCCTTGCCACAATCTCAACGTTGTTGTTGTGGGGTGCCACTGAGTTGATTCTCAACTCATAGTTTACTCTTACTATTATTTAGTGTACTGAATGCCAACCATGTGTCAGGCAGTTTTAGGCCCCATGGAACAACAGGAATCAAACTAACAAAGTTTCTGACTTCATAGTGCTTATATTGTGATACAAAACCCAAAACAAAACAAACTCACTGTGATAGAGTTGATTCTGACTCATAGCAACCCCCATTAGGTTTCCAAAGCTGTAAATCTTTATGGCAGCTGACTATTCCATCTTTCTTCTACAGAGTAGCTAGTAGGTTTGAATCACTGACCTTTGGATTAGCAGCCAAATACCTTAACCACTACACCACCAGAGCTCCTTCAAGAGAGTGACAATAAACATAAAATTTGTCAGGTAAGTGCTGTAGAAAAAAAATAGAACAAGGAAAATTGGTAGTGTGGGGGTAGGGGCTGATGGATGGCTTAGTATGATGTTCCTATCTTATGTTATAAAGTCAGGGAAAGTGTCTATGCTAAGATGATTTTTGAGCCAAAGCAACAAAGTGAAAAGAAGCCCTGTAGACACCTGGAGGAAGTGTCACAGGTAGAGGAAAGAACAAAGGCAAAGGCTCTGATTGCAAGGCTTTGCATCAGGAACAGCAAGAGACCAGTATGGCTGCAGGGGAACAAATAAGTGTTAGAACATGAACTGGAGGTAGGAGTGAGTGGCACGCACACGTCTGTGGATGGATGCATGCGGAGGCCAGAAGTTGTAGAGTGTTTTAGGTCATAGGAAAGACATCAGTTTTGGCTGTAAGATGGTTTGCCATGAAGAATTTCCGGGATAAGAGTAAAATGATCTATGTAGGATGTGTTTGATATTACATTGGTGCAGTATAGTAAATTACATGATATGGGTTTTCTAGCCATAGCATTTGTAACTCCCACTTTGCCTTGAATAACTGAGTAGCTGCTTGTTAAAGTCATCCACCTGCAGCAACACAAAGCAATCTTCTGGGAAGTTTGTCCTCTCTCAGGTGTACAGAATTCTGATGTTAGGCTTGATTAGTTTGGCCGCTCTGCCAGGCTCAAAAGGAGCCCTCCTACAGGCAGGAGTCGTCTCTCTGACTGCTGGTGGAGAAAGACAGTGCCAAGAGAAACAGGCTGCTGGGAGAGAGACGTGAGAGACATGCACTGCTGAGACACAGACATGCTATGGAGAGACTGACAGAGACTGTAGGCTGAGAGAGTCTGAGTGTGTTCCTGAACTTGTGTTGTAGTCTGCTGCTTTCCTAATAAACCCCACAATCTGTGAGTTGTGTGTGGCCGCTGCAGTGAATTATCCAGCCTAGCAGAGAAGTGGTGAGTGCCACAGGAGGAACGGTTGGTGACAAGGTCACTAAGAGGGCTGGAGGGTGGTGGCATGTCTTGGGCTGCTGATGGTGATTCTGTCTTCCTTTTGTGCAGTTAGAGGAGCTCAGAAGACGCTGCCTCCTCATCCCTTTTGCATTGGTTAGCTTCTAACTCCTATTCCTTGATCCATCAGCTGTAGACAAGAATGTTCATTGAGGTGTTTTAACTGTAAAATACCAAGGGTGAGGGGTGATTATTCAACAATAGGCATTATTCGTCTCTCATATTCTGGACGTTATTAGAAGGGACCAGTCTCTGGTGAAGGATATCAAGCTTGGTGAAGTGGAGGGCTAGTGAACAAGGGAAAGATACTCAAGAGATGGATTGACACAGTGGCTGCAATGATAGGCTCACACACAACAATGACTGTGAGAACATCGCTGGACCGGGCAATGTCTCAGTCATGTATAGGGTCGCTATGAGTCAGACCTACTAGATGGCACCTAAAAACTACAGGCATTGTTTAAATATAATACCATGGCACAACTATGAAACGGAATATTATGCAAATATAAAACATAATGACAAACAGAATGATTGTGAGAAAAGTGGTTATAAAACCACTATTTAATGTTATACCATTAATATATATGCATAAACAAGTCTGGGAAGACATGTATAAAAAAATCAAGAGAAAAAAGTATCTCTGGTAAGAGGAAGGATTTTATTGTTCTTTCTTTGTGCTGTACTTGTATTTTCAAAAGTTTGTACCAAAAATATTATTTTACAATGTGAAAAACTCACCACCATAAACATCTAAAAGATGAAATATTAAACCATAAACCATAAACATTTTTTCTTTGCTTCACCTTAAGCACACAAGTATATACAGCAAATTTCAGCTTCTGTAATAATAAACAAGTCTGAATATTAACTAAGTGCACTGTGTGTGGCTAACAAGTTTCTAGAATGATTCACTGCTATTCAGTAAGAGCTTAGAGAGAGCAAGGTTAACTGCCACTAATTAATTTTCACTTGCACTAGTTTCCCTCTTACTTGAACACAGTAGCACTTACTGATGTAACTTCCCTTGCCAATTTCTTAAGTCTGAAGATCCTGAGACAAGAAATGTCTGGTAGATAAGAACCTCTGGCCAGCAGGGGATTTGGAGAAAACACATGCAGTGGGCACTTCCTGAGAAGCAGACAGCCAAAGTGCAGAATGTGCAGGGCCATCATTATGCTGGCGGATGTTCTCCAGTGTGTCTAGGATGGGTCTCTGTTCTAGTTATGGACTGCTGTGTAATAAACCATGCCAAACTTAGTGGCATAAAGTATCAACAATCATGTATTAACTCTTACTCACAATTGATAAGTGCATTGACTAGACTCAGCTAGTGAGTTCTTGTTTGGGGTCTCTCACGTGGTCGCAGTTAGTTGGTGGCTAGGGCTGGAGTCAACTAGAAGCCTTCCTCAATCACACATCTGGTGGCTAATGGGCCCTCAGCCAGCTCACAACATGGAAGCTTGGTTCCATGAAGAAGCATCCTGAGAGACAGCCAGGCAAAAGCCTTTTCTAACCAAGCTTTGGAGATCACATAGCATCACTTCTGCCACATTCCACTAGTTAGGAAAAATTAATAGAGCCAACTCATACTCAAGAGAAGGGAAAATGAAATTCCAGCTCTTGATAGGTGGACTAGCAAATAAATTGTGGACATGATTTAAAACCAGCACAGTCCATCCTTTGGCTAGAAATTACTTACATACTTCCCACACACAAAATACATTCACCCTTCCCAAGATCCCCTAACATCTAATTTTTTACAACTTCAGGCTAAGGCTAGCGCTCCAACACCTTATCATCTAAGTTGGTTCCAGGTGCAGAAGAGGTTCCTCAGGCAAAACTCTCCAAGTATCGTTCCTTGCTATCTGAAGCACTGTGAACGATAGACAAGTTATCTATCTACCCTCGACACACTCTAAGTACAATGGTGTTCCAGAGTAAGACAACCACTAGACAGACTTCTTTCAAAAGGGAAGAAAATAGGAGGCACACATGTCCATAGTAATTCAAAAATCCAGTCGGGACCCTATTCTGTGGAACTGAGTTTCCTGTTTCTAGCTCTGTCTTCTCTGCTCTTGGTCCTGCCTTTTGAATTATCCTACCTATTCCACAAAATGTAGCACTCTCTGGAGCTGATTAGTTTTCTGTTTGCTTTCTGCTCATAGAAGTTTTGGGCTCCAAAGGTCTCTATACTTTGCATTGTCCCCATCTCTGTTAGTCTCTGTCATGTTTGCCAACATAATTCTCTTAAAATTTGGGGTTTATTATTAATCACACTGGCACTCTGTTGGTGCAGTGGTTGAAGTATTTGGCTGCTAATCAAAAGGTCAGCAGTTTGAATCCACCAGCCACTCTGCAGGAGAAAGATGAGGCAGTCTGTTTCCATAGATTTACAGTCATGACTGTTATACTCTTGTCCTATAGGGTCGCTATGAGTCGGAATTGACTTGATGGCAGTGGGTTTTTTCTTTCTTTCTTTTTTTTTAATGAACCATAATGAAGAATTACTCCACAGGACAAAGCTAAACCACAAATCTCTTTGAGACAAGCCTTTTCTACTTTGAGCTCTGAGTAATGCTGCTTTGGGACAATGCCATTAAGTTCTTACAAGCTTTATTATTACTATTTTTTTTTTAAATGGGAAGAGTCTGTGAGGCATACTTAGAAGGCTGCTTGTCTTTTTCAAAGTGTTGTTGAGGCGACACCTTAAATCTTCCTGAGGTTTTCCAGTAACATCCTTGGTTTCATCTTTAGACCATGTTTTTCTAACAGTGCCTGGATTTGATTATTATATATGGAAACCATTTCTTATTTTACTATCATTTGCCATTTGAAGAGGCTAAGAATGAGAATGTTTTATTGAAAATCAGGCTTGGTTCCTTTACTTGTCAGTTCTTTCTTTAACATAGGAGCAGTGATTAAGCACTCAGCTGCTAACCGAAAGGTCGGTGGTTGAATCTACCAGCTGTTTCATGGGAGAAAGATGTGGCAGTATCCTTCTGTGTAGTATAGCCTTGAAACCCCTATGGGGCAGACCTAGTCTGTTGGACAGAGTCACTATGAGTCAGAATCAACTTGACAGCAGTGGGTTTGGTTTTTCTTTTCTTTCTTACTTTACTATAAACAAACACTGCTGTTGAGTCGGACCTGACTCATAGCAACCCCTTCTTGGGTTTCCAAGGCTGTAGGTATCACTACGGAAGTAGATTGCCCAACCTTCCTTCTAAGGAGTGGCTTGGTGGGTTACCAGTCAAGTGCTTTAGGCACTATGCCACCAGATAGGTAGCTAGAAAAGATATATGGTCCTTGAGCACTCTGCCTGGAAATCTCAAGTTAGATACTGAATTACTAGGTATATTTCTTATTTTGCATGGTATCATAGGGGATGGTTACAAAAACTTTGTCATTACATAGCAAAAGTCTCCTTTTCCTCCAGCTTCTAGCAACATGTCCCTAATTTCCTTTTAAGACCTCACTGACTGTCCTGGAACTAGTCTCCTCAAGGCTCTCCCAACTCGCACCAGCTGCTCAGTCTCAAACCACTGCCATGTGTTCGGTATCTCTCATGCAACATCCTACTTCAAGTATCAAAATCTCTTCTGCAGGGAGGTCCGGCAAGATGGAGGACTAGGCAGAAGGATTGCACAGACCCTCTTCAACAAAGAAAAGGGAAACCAATTGACACAGACACAGAGGATAATCGTGGACCCCTGAGCCATGAAGGGAAGGATACAGAAGTAGACTAAACCCCAACTAGCAGAAGAATTCACGTGAAAATACCAAAAAAGGAGACATACGTAGCTGTGGTCTGGCAGGGACCTGAACACACCTGAGGGCACAAATGGCTTGGACATTCCCAAGTGGTGGTAGGACCTAAAAATTAACCTAAAAATCACCCTCCTAGCCAGGGACTGCATGGACTGTGCACGGTGACTGGGGAACAAACAGAGAAAGTGAAGAGAAAGGTGGGCTGAGCTGTGGACTTTTGCCGGTC
>NW_006921595.1:3159728-3166976 GCF_000298275.1 Orycteropus afer afer
AAAAAAAAAATCTCTTCTGGGTAGCTATTGCTGCTTAACAAACCACCCCCATAATCTGTCTCACTCCTACAGTTTGGGCTCAGGTGATTTTCAAGAAGTCCCTGGGTGGTGCAAATGTTAAGCAAAAAAAATTGGCAGTTTGAACTCACCCAAAGGCACACTGCAACACAGGCCTGGTGGTCCACTTCCATAAGGTCACAGCCTTGGAAACCCTACAAAGCAGTTCTACTCTGTTCACATGGGGTTGATGACAACTAACAACAAAGGTGATTTTCACTCAGGGTTTCTTAAGCAATTGCATTCAGATGGGCGGGTGGGGTTGTAGTCTTAAAAGCTTCCTACTGACATGACTGGTAGTTGATGTTATTGACAGCAAGGGATGTTGGCCCAAATGCCTACATGTGGTAGTTCTCCACAAGGCCCAGGCTTCCTCACAGTACGGTGGCTGTACTCCAAAAGCAAACAACCTAACAAAGAGCCAGTAGAAGCTATTACTGCTATTTCTAACCTAGACTCAAGTCACAAAGCATAATTTCCACTTCATTCTACTTTTCAAGCAGATGAGACCAAGACTCCACTCTTCTGTTCTAATTATTAACTTTTTATTGTGATGTGATTTGGGTCAAAGTTTACAGAGCAAATTGGTTTCCCATTCAACAGTTCATACACATTTTGTTTAGGGACACTGATTGTAATCCCCAATTGAATGTAGCAGCACTCCTCCCACCTCCTTCTCCTCCCTGTGGTCACCATTTCCCTTTGTCTTTTGCTGTCCATTCCTGCCTTCTGAGTGTTATCCCTGGGGAAATGTTGTCCTTTTGATCTCTTATGGCTCATTTTTCTAAGGTGTGCTTACCTCTCCACTTCTGATTTGAGGAATATCAAATAATTTGTAGACAGCTTTAAGAACTCCATAGCCTCTCTTCTTTCTAGAATCAAAAGCCACTTGAAGAGTGTCATACTTACAACTGAGGAAAGCAGACTGGGATAGTGACGAATTCTAGAGTGAGAACACACTCAAATTGCAGTGCTTGATTTACTATTCAGTTTTTGTGATCTTGAACAAACCTAACCCCTCTGAGCCACAATTGCTCCATGTGGCTCTAAGATCTTTTACATCCATGTGAAAGCAGTCAGAGACTAATGAACAGTTAGTATAAGTAGAACTAAGGAGAACATGCTTTTAAGAGCAACATATTAATAGAAGTGGGATACACTGGACTATCATTAAGAGACTTGGTAATCCACTTTCTTTTTTACTTTGTATTGTACTTTGGGTGAAAATTTACAGACCAAACTAGTTTCTCATTCAACATTTATACAAATATTGTTTCATGGCATGGGTTGCAGTCCTCACAAGGTAAAAACACTCTTCCCACTTCCTCGCTGTGTTCCTCATTTCCATTCCTCCTTTTCTGCCCATGCCTGCCCTCTGAGCTTTGTTTTTTGGTAAATGATGCTGCCCTTTTGGTCTCCTATGGTTGACTGTTCTGAGTACACTTTTCCCTGGTGTACTACTGTTTGGCTGCAAGGTGATCCCCATGGGTGGGTTTAGTTCCAGGCTTGAAAAATGTCTGAGGCCACAGTCTTTGTGGTTCCACCAGTTTTTATCAGACCAGTAAGTCTAGTAGTTTGAATTTGGTTCTATTTTTCTCCTGCTCTATCCAGCACCTTCTATTGTGATTCTGATCAGAGCAGTCAGTAACCACTTACTTTTTTACTGAACCACTGTGGCCCACAAGAAACACTTATTTGTACAAAAGTTATTTAAAATTTCTAAGCATACAATGCTTTCTGGGACATAAACATTATGCTGACTTGTGACCAAGTACTCTGTGAAACAGTAATATTTTAAAACTGATAAGAGATACTCATTGTTTAGTTTAAAAATTAATCAGTTTGAGAGACAGTGAAAATATTAGTGATTGTCAGGGGTAGCAGAGGAAGGGGGATGAAGACATGGAGCACTGGGCATTTTTAGGGCAGTGAAACTATTCTTTATGATGATATTGTAATGGTGGACACTATGTATTTGAACACAAAGAATGAACCCTAATGTAGAATATGGACTTTAGTTAGTAATAATGATGTATCAACACTGGTCCATCACTTGTAACAAATGTCACAGGAATACAATGTTAACAATAGGAGAATCTGTGTAAGGAGGAGGTGGTACATAGGAATTTCCTGCACTTTCTTTGCACAATGTTTCTTTAAAGCCAAAACTGCTCTAAAAAATTGTCTATTTAAGTTAATCAGTTTGAATGCAACTTTTAGTCCCTCTAGGATCAGGATGAAGATCCCTTCCTCATCACTGTATTACCCCATTAGCAGAGAAACATCTTTCCACACTAGCCTAGACTCTGATACGAATAGTATCTGAAACATCTGTATTTTGGGTATTTTCTAAGTATAAGGGAGTAAGATAGATACATTCATTTCCACACATTGTCTTAAAATTTACTATATAGCATCAGACACATATATAAGTGACTGTAATAAAAGGCATTATGCTAGGTGTGATGAAGGAGGTATTTATAAATTACTAATTATGACACGGGTTCATAATAGGTTAGCGAAACCAGAAAAATCTTTTTATAAGAAAGGACATTTTGAAAAGGCCTTGCAGAGACCTTAGGATGTTATAAGCAAACCTGTGAGGGAGAAACAATGTAGACATTCATTCACTTGGATTACTACAAAGGTCTGTTTGGAAAACTACAAATAATTGTATTTAACCAGGGCTTAAGGTGACGTAGTACCTAAGGCATTTGCCTGCTAACCAGAAGGCTGGTAGTTCAAACTCTTGGAAGGAAGTTTGGGCAATCTACTTCTGTAGTGATACTGCCTTGGAAAGCCAAGGAGGGGTCGCTAGGAGTTGGATCTGATTCCACGGCAGTGAGTTTGGTTTTGGTTTTTGGTTTAAGATAAATAGGAAATAGGAGATGTGACTGGGGAAAAACAAAACAAAACAAACAAACAAACAAAAAAATGCTTGGGTTATAATATCAGGGTTATTTCAAATGTGGAGTATTAGAAACTCCTAGGCCTTCTTGGATGAGGTTTAAGAGAGGCTTTATTCTCCTCAACTACAAATTAAATGCATGAATAAGAAAATTTTAGCCCTATTTCTTCTCCAAATTAACCTACAACTTGGGGACTGCGCCTCCTCACTGGACCTTGAGGTTTCCACTCCATCTGGCTTTGGGACAGAGAATACACAAATCTGTCCTCTCCCATTAGATACATCTCTAGACTTTTCCTGACCAATAAATCAACTTATTTACCACAAGACAGTTTCACTGACCCTCGCCAGCTAGACAAAAAGGTCTCATACTTCTGATCCAGGGATTTCCTAGACTAACATCTTACCAACTTTTGCTCTTGTCATCTTTCTATAAGCCTCTGCTGGTATACTGTCAAACTTCTAGAGTGAGAATCTTCTTGATAATTTTAATTTCAGTTCAGTCACCCACCAGCAGCTTGCTCTTAGGAAAAAATCACTTACCCTCCCCAAGTTTCCTCACCTATGAAGATAGGGTAGACAATACATTAAAGGGTTGTTGTAAGGTGAAATGAAATAATGTTACTTAGCCTGATAACTGGCAAACAGTGATCACTCCAAAATGAGAGCTATTACTATTATTAACAAAATTTTGTTAACACAAAGCCTTGACTAAGGAACTAACAATAGAATTGATGCGAGTAATTTCATTAACACTCTGTTTTTTATCACCATTAGGTGAGGCCAACCTATGCCCATGGTATTAGATAACGTCACAAGATTTTATTTTATATTGAGTTATGTTCTTCTTCTATTTCCTTCTTTATAATGTATGATTTCAGAGATAATGGTAGATAATAAGATGCTGAAAAATTATCATAATGTTATATTAAAAAATAATTCAGTTACTGGCTTAAATATTTGGAGTGGCTACCATGTGTCAGAATCTTTTCTAAATTCTGAGGACACAGCAGAGAGCAAGACAGAAAAGATTCTTGTTTTTAAGAAGTCCATATTCTAGTACAAGAAGAGTGATAACAAATAACATGATGAGATCAGACAGTGATAAGGGCTATTGAGGAAAATTAAACAGGGACTAGGATTTAGGATGATGGGGGTGGTCATCTTTAGACAGGATGATCAGATAGAGTCTACTTTATAGTCAAAGAAGGCCTTTCTGAGGAAGTGACATTCATGCTGAGGTCAGATTATTAAGAGCCAGCCATGTGAAGACTTGAAGGAAGAATATAACTGTATATAAAAAAGTATACCTCACCATTAATTCTTATTCCAGCATTGACTCAATAGGACTTATAAAACTTTAGCAGCAGCTGATTTTCCCAATATAAAGCAAAGTCTACTTTCTGTGATTTCTCTTTTTCAAATATATTTTGCAGAATAAAAAGTCCTGTATTTTTAAAAGTTGCGTTACACTAGATCAATTAAATATGCTTTTAAAATAAATTACATATAAAAGCACCAGCAGCAAATACAACTTAAAGTTTATGTACACTTGAGATGGGTAAATCCTTTTAAACATGATGCTAAAGGTCAAAAACATAAAGGAAAAGACTGATAAACTTGATTATTTTTATAAAAAAGTTGAATAGTAAAAAATCATACCAATAAAAATACCATCATAAATAAGATTAAAAGACAAATAAACTGAAAAACAGATATGCAACACATATTATGGACTAACAGTCTCACCATTTAAAGATATATTAAGTGATGAAGATTAAAAAAAAAAAAAAAAAAGGGATCCAAAAACAAAATAGGCAATAATCATAAATAAGTAATTCACAAAGAAACACAAATGGCCAGCACACTAATGAAAAAATGTTTAATTACAATGATTATGAAAGAACTGCAATGAAAAATTATATTTTGCTTCTCAAGAATAGCAAAGATGAAAAATAGTAACAAAAGTTCCAAAGTGTGGGAAAACTTGAACTCATATGCTCCATTGGTGGAAGTGCAAATGGGAAACTTAAAATTTCAACAAATAGGCACAGATACCACAGATGGAGTCCCTGCTTCTGAAGATGCCTGACAGAAGGTGACAGGGTATTTTGGTCTCCAAGATTCTCAACATGAAGCTACCTTTGAACCAAGAGGTTCTCTTGATCCTGGGAGGCACCAGAACATACAGAGTTTTAACTTTATGCACTGTCTCCTTGATACTCTGGGGAAATAAAACTATTCTAAGGACAACCAAGGGTCCCTGGTAGCATAGTGCCTAAGGCACTTGACTGCTACCCAGAAGGCTGGTGGTTCAAATCCACCAGCCACTCCTCAGAAGGAAGGTTGGGCAATCTACTCCCATAGTGATACCACCTCAGAAACCCAAGGAAGGGTCGCTATGAGTTGAGTCCGACTCGAGGGCACATAACAACATGGAAAATCAGCTCTTAGGTTTATCTGCTGAAAGAATGAAACTGTGTCACTTATTAGTTGTGTGATCCTAGACAAATATCTTTAACTTAACTTGCTTTAAAATAAAATTTCAACAAATAAAGACTGTTAATGAAATTACAGTCTATCTGCATCAATAGTGGTCTGATGCTATCATCATTATCTGACAAGCAAAGATATTTATGATGTACTGTTGAGTGTGTAGGTTGAAAGACAGAAAGCAAAGTATGATACCAATTACATAAAATTATGCTTGCACAGATTGAGAAGCAGGACTATATTCAACAAACATTAACGGTGGTTATCTACGCACAGTGGGACTTGAGATGGTATTATTTTTCCTTTGAGTTTGTAGGTATGTACATCTTTTTCTATAAATAACATATACTTCCTTTTGTAACTGTCCCAAAAAGGTTTTTTAAAAAGCTGCACTGACTTGACTGTCAGCTAACCATTCAAATACTTACTAGAAACCACCACCATGGCTTGAGTTCTTACTTTGCCAGACAGGGGAAAGTAGAGTTTTTATGCAACTGCTATAAAGTTAAGATTATGGCCAACTCTAATCCTGCTTGTTTTTGTTAGTTGCTATTGAAATGGCTCTGATAATAGCAACCTTATGTATAACAGAACATTGTCCAGTCCTGCACCATACTCCCAACTGCTGTTGCTCATGAGCCCATCGTTGCAGCCACTGCTGTCAACCCATCTCACTGAGGATCTCCCTCTTTTCTACTGACCCTCTACTTTACCAAACATGGCATCCATTCTTCAGTCTCTTCTGATGATGTGTCCAAAGTAAACAAAATAAAGTTTTGACATCTTTGCTTCTAAGGATTATTCTGCTGTACTTCTTCCAGGACAGATTTGTTCATTCTTCTGGCAGTCCGTGGTATGTTCAGTACTCTTTTCCAACATCACAACTGAAATGCATCAATTCTTTAGTCTTCCTTATTCATTGTCCAGCTTTTGCATGCACAGAAAGCAACAGCAAAGACCACGGCTTGGGCACATTAGTCAAAGTAACATCTTTGCTTTTTAATATTGTAAAGAGGTCTTTTGCTACAGATTTTGCTCATTGTAGTTAAGTTGTTTAGTTCATTGACTGCTGCTTCCCAGGGTATTGATTGTTGACTCAAGAAAGAAGAAATCCAAGACAGCTTTAAGAATACCCAATGAAGGCCTTTCTTTTCATTTTCTTTACCACCATTGTTCATGATATGTACAGATGTAAAGCAACACAAGTACTTAATAGGCATTATCTAATCTTTAAGTCAAGCACAATGAAAGTATCCCACATTTCTAAGCCAAGGACACTATATTATCAATACTTTCTTCACAGAAGCAATCTAGTACAGTGGAAAGAGCAGGGCTTTTGATTCCAAAATCATTCCACTGAGCCCAGTGGCTTTGTGTTTGTTTTGCAGCCTTGAGCAAGTTACTCAATTGCTTGTATTTTCTGCATCTATACTTCACATAGTTGCCATAAAGTTTAAGGGTGATGAAGTATTGCCTAGGACAATGTCCAGCAATTGTAGATGCATAACAAATGGTAGTTATCATTACTACACAATTCCTGAAGGAGTAGGCTGCACCAGCTCCAAAGAGCTCAACTTGAGAAAGGCCGTGAGCAAACGGCATCTCTCCCTCTTAATATTCAGGTGTTCCTATGTGACTGTAATTTCAGACTTACAAAAATCTGCAAGAAGAATATTAAAAACTTCAGATACTCAACTTAAGGGCCCTAATATTTGGTATAAATAGACTACCAAGCATAATTCAAAATGCACCAACAGCAGAAGAGAAGCCAGATGATTGGGACCTTCTAA
>NW_006921595.1:3168314-3178582 GCF_000298275.1 Orycteropus afer afer
TCCCAAAACATCACCACTTTATCCTACATTAGCTTGCCCTCCACTCTTTTTTTCTGAATCATTTAAGTTGCTGTGTGAATTTGCTGTATTTCAGTGTGCATTTCCTAAAAACAAAGAATATTCTTAGCACAGTTACTAAAATCAGGAAGCTAATATAAAATAATACTATTATCCCTAGATCTTGAGATTTTGTTCACTGTCCTGATACAGCTTTCATAGCAAAAGAATATCTAGCATTATGCATTGTATTCAGTGGCCATGTCTCTTTAGTCTCCTTTAATTTGAAACAGTATGAAAGCCTTTCTTTGTTATTTTAAAAACTGATAAATCTAAGGAGTATAGGCCAGTTATTTTGCAGAATATACTTAATCTGGGTTTACCTGATGTTTCCCTATGATTATATTCAGGTGATACACTTTTAACAAAAATACCACAGAAGCAGTGCTGTGTATTATCATATTAAGGGCACAAGCTGTATGGACTGGTCCCATGACTGATAATGCTAACTCAATGCATTTCTTAAACCATAGCTAGAATGAAAAGTTCTATAAAGAGAAGTAAGTTTCTTTCCTCTCTCCTACCTTACCTACTGAAATACAGGTAAACAACCTGGTAAGGAAAACCTTCCTTTGATTTAAAAATTCATCCAAGTAGTTTATATCTAACTTGTAACCTCTTCCAGAACCTGTACAAGCCACTTTACTAATGTAAAAACCAAAAAGCCAAACTCACTGCCATCGAGTTAGATCTGACTTATAGCAACCCCTCCTTGGGTTTCTGAGGCGGTATCTCTACGGAAGTAGATTGCCCAACCTTCCTTCCGAGGAGTGGCTGGTGGGTTTGAACCACCAGTCTTCTGGTTAGCAGTCAAGTGCCTTAGGCACTACGCCACCAGAGGTCCTTTACTAATGTAAGGAAAATATTTTTCTCTGAAACGATAACTACCCCAAAACAAAAACCTACAAATGATCAAATCCTTGAAGCAGTATTTTTAAAGTGCGAAAAGAAAACAATATAAAAAATTGACAACCTAGAATTTTGACCAACAAAAGTTATTTTCAAAATGGAAGGTGTTGATTTTAATACTTAAAATAACTCTATAGTAATCAATATGATATTGACATATTTATAGATATACAGATAAAGGAATAGAGTCCAGAAATACACACATACATACAAAGCTATGAGATTTTCAAGTTAATTCAATAGGAAAGAAAGACAGTCAGTTAAAAAATTATCTGGAAATTGGAGAGCCATATGGATGGAAACAAAATTTAAACCTTACTTCACATGATACATAATCATTAGTGCAAACTGGATCACAAATCTAAATGTAAGAACCATAGAGAAAATCTCTGTGACCTTGTGTAAGGCAAGAATTTCTTAGATAGGACACAGAAAGCACAAACTGGAAAAAAACAAACGAATAAATTGGACTTTCCTAAAATTAAAACTTTTGTCCTTTGAAAGCATCTGTTTAAGAAAATGAAAAGGCAAGCTATAGACCCAGAGGAAGTACAGTACTTGCAAATCATGTATCTGATAAAAGATTTGTATCCAGAATATATAAAGAACGCTTATAACTCAGTAAGATGATAAACAATCCAACTAAAATACGAGCAGCCCAGTGAGAATTCCAGAATGCCCGGGTGAGGAGTTTGGCAAATTTCTCCCTAAAAAGGAATGATAAAGCTGGACAAAACTGTCCAATCATTTCAGCACTTTGGAAAATGACCAAAGGTATGCAACAAACAGAAATGTTTATTTAAGAAAACCTACTGAACCTGTGATAAGAACAATGGGTGTCTGGGGGCATTTTAGTTTGGGGCCACTCTCATTACCAGCCTTACTTTGCCTACTCACCCCCCCCCAAAAAAAATCTCTGAAGCACCATAGTTCTACTGGGGTAAGGTAGGCTGTGAGGGACAGAGTTCACCCCTTGGAGGGGACTGAATTGATTTGAAACAAAGTGCAGGAAAAATGCATAGGCAGAAATGTTGATGAAAATAATAATAATCTCTACAGCAAACAGTCAGGGAAGGTCAACACTGCAGCTACCTGGAGGCTGTGATACTGGGTGAGACAAGCAAAAGATAGGCAGAAAAGCCAGAAAGTAAACATGGAGATCTGAGGAATGATGCAACAATAGAGGGCCTTGCTAAACTCCAATATTTTTCCAGGATGGTGTGTAACACTGCATGGATATGACTTAGCAATTCTAAATAATATTACCTACCCAAGACAAATGAGAACATGTGTTCATGCAAAGACTTAAAATTGAATGTTTGCAGTGGCATTTCATAACAGTCAAAAGAAAACAATGCAAATGTCCATCAACTGGGGAATGAATGAATAAACAAATGTGGCATATCCATACAAAAGAAATATTATTCAGCAAAAATAAGGAATTACTGACACATGCTACAACATGATCATCCTCAGAAATATTATGCTAAGTGAAAGAATTAAGACCAAAAAAGGCAAAATATTGTATGATTGCATTTACATGAAATAACCAGAAAAGGCAAATCTATAGATACAGAAAACAGGTTAGTAGTTACCATGGGGGAATGGAAAATGAGTGGTGAGGAGTATGAGGGTTCTTCCTGATGTGATGAAAATATTCTACAGTTAGACCATGCTGAGGGCTGCCCAACTCCGTAAATACAGTAAAAACCATTGAATTGTACCTTTTGCATGGGTGAATTTATGGTATATAAATCTGGTGCTGGTAAAGAATACTGAAGGACTACCAGAAGAACAAATCTGTCTTGTAAAAAGTACAGCCCAAAAGCTCCTCGGAAATAAAGATGGCAAGACTTTGTCTCGCTTAATTCAGACATGTTATCCGGAGGGACCAGTCCTTGGAGAAAGACATCATGCTTGGGAAAGTAGAGGGTCAGTGAAAAAGAGGAAGACCCGCAAGAGATGGACTGACACAGTGGCTGCCAACAATGGGCTCAAACAAGACAATGATAATGAGGATGGCACAGCACTGAGAAGTGTTTCATTCTGCTGTACACAGGTTCTGTGAGTCAGAACTGACGAGTTAGGACTGAAGAACTGCAACTGACTTGTTGGCACTTAAGAGCAACAACAAATTTTGCCTCAACAAAGCTGATAAAAATAATGAGATAAAAATTTGAACAGAATCTTTACCAAGGAATAGCAAATGAGCACATAAAATGATGTGTCATATCATTAGTGGTTAAGGAAATTCAAACTAAACCCACAATGAAATGCCACCACATACCAACTAGCATGGCCAACATTAAAAAGACAGACAACAGCAAGTGTTGGCAATGATGTGGAGAAACCTCATACATTGTTGGTGGGAATATAAAATGGTACAGCCACTTTGGAAAACATTTTGGTGTTATCATGTCAAATTAAATTCTTACCATATGACTCAGTAATTCTACCCCTAAGTATTATTTAAAAGAAATGAAATCATATGTTAAAAGATTTATACACATGTGTTCATAGCTACTTTATTAATAACTGAAAATAATTCAGGTATCCATTTTTTGGAGAAAGGATAGCAAAATGTAGTATATTCCTACATGCACTAATACTCTTACTAGTAAGAAAGAACTACTGATAGAAACAACATCATCAGTGACTCATAGGTATTACACTGAATTAAACAAGCTCTTATACACACAAAGTAGTACATATACAAAGCAAATCAGTGGCTGGCTAGGGTTGTGGGTAGATGGATAAGAACTGACCCCAAAGGATAACTTTTGAGAGGTCACAGAAATGTTCTATATCCTGGTTGTGATGGTTTTACAAGTATATACATATCTGTCAAAATTTATCAGATTATATATTTATAATGTGTGCATTTTGTTATGTATGTACATTATAATTTAACAAAGCTGCTTTTAAAATGATGTGAAGGAAGAAACATTTCTGATATATAACATTGTTCTTATTTAGGAAACAGTCTCTAAACATGGAAATGAGTTAACAAACCTGTCTGGTTGTCTCTTCTATAATTCTACTGTTTACGGTACTTTCACCCTTGTTTTAGTAGCACTGACACATATCAAGCCTGGCATAAAGTATAAAACTGTTACCAGATGCACAGCCACATAGTTTTCCAATTACTTCAATAACCTTATGCCTTGTGAGATCTGACACAAATGCCTACTCAAGAACTAGGTTTCACACATCTGTTATTTATATACTACTTTTGCTAGGAATAGGGAACTGTAAACTCCAAAAAGGAGTACCTTACATCCAGCAAATGGTTCATTCATTTGGCACATACTAAACAACACTTCAGTTTATTCTGCATTCTAGTTCAACTAACTCGCACACATTCTTTTTCAGGGTGAGATGATTTAATATTACCAATATAAATCTAAGAATGAAAATCAGACTAAATTACTCACATTATTTAGGTCACTGTGGCTTTTTAGTCATTGATGTGAGTCATTTTTTAGTCATTGATATTATTTTTGAATTATTAACTGCTATATTTTTCATTTCTGGTACTTAATTCCTGTGTTCCTGACTGCCTACGGCAACTTAGTGACTCCCTAGCAGTGACTCACTGCTTCAGGAGGGAGGGGCAGGAAGGATAAAACAGAGGCCAGTTTTGAGTGTTTTTTTTTTGTTGTTGTTGTTGTTGTTGTTGTTATTGCTTTAAATCCAAAGAGAGAAGAGCCTGAAAAGCAAAGTGTTTTTGATTTGTCAGAGCCAAGGTCTGGGGACAGAAGGGCTTTTAGGAATCTAAGATCCAAGCCTGGCTCAATCAGACAGAGTTTATTCTATGAACCACAGAGCAGGGAAGAATGTGTAATGATATTAGTGTTTTCTTATCCAAAAAGAGCCAAGATTTTGATCCGTCAGTGAAGAGAACTGGAGGGGATGTGGCTAGAACTTAGTCAAAGAGGTCTCTCAGACATAATTGGCACCTTTCCGTCCTCAAGGGCTGAAATCCTATTTTTGGAGTATGTGAGAAAACCTTTGATAGGCTGGACAACAGAAAGACATCAGAACAATTAACTCAGAATCTCTGGGGTGGGTTCAAGGCCTTAATAAATTTAAAAAGCTGTTCCTACTTTCCCTCACTTCCCCACCCCTAAGATGATCTAATATTTAGCCAAGAGCTGATAACCACGTTTATGGGGATTTCAAAGCACAAGAGTATAATGCTTGTCTTCCCAGTGTGTAGCATAATCTCTTAGAGAAACTCCCTGCCAACCCTACCCCCGAACATGGCATTTCAGCACAGAATCTTCAGGCAAACTATGGAGCATATTGCTAAAGGTAGTTTAAACTTGATTACTGGTTACCACCATGCTGGATTGTGAAGTCTCAGTTTTGTGAATGAAGATCTGACAGACAAGTTTAGCAGTTCAAGAGTGGATGTGGTAGAAAGTCAACCACTGCTGGAAGACCTAAAAGTCAGGAAACTATCCTGAAAGAACTCATACAGGGAGCTACTCATCAGCACTACTCATAATTTCTGTTGATCATTTGCCTAAAACCTTACAAACATATTAAATCCTAAGGATAAAATTGACCAGGTATCCAGAGCCTGTGCTTATCAAACAACCGTAATCACAATGAGAGCTAGTAGCATCCGTGAATGTCCATAAAGAAGATGCACTAGACTCTCATCCTTTCCAAGTATTTCCAATACTTTTTATCAAAAACAAAACAACTAGAAAATTCTGCTTCAATTTAGTAAAAATATAGAATTAGCTCTGCTCATGCCTGGTGGCTGAATCAACTTTAATGGACCTAGGACTTTACAAAGTTGGGATTATAGGACCTGCAAAACTATTCAAGTCAAAGATAACAGTGGAAGAGCCATGTAGACCTGCACCAGTGGCAATATGGTAGCCACTGCCACACATGGTTCTTGAGCAGTTGAAATGTAGCTAGTCTGAATAGAGATGTGCTGTAAGTGTAAAACACATACTAGAATTCAAAGGCTGTAAATTATCTCAGTGATGACATTTATACTGATTATATGCTAACATGGTAATACTTTGCTAAATACCCCAAGAAGCCCTCTGGCCTTTTGCAATATGGTCTGCTTTGGTTTTCTAGTGCTGCTTTTAACAGAAATACCACAAATGGGTGGCTTTAACAAACAAGAGTTTATTCTCCTACAGTTTTGAAGGCTAGAAGTCTGAGTTCAAAGTGCCAGCTCTAGGGGCTGTGTAGAAGCCCCTCGATCTTAGGCTTCATTCTGCCTCTTGTTACTGGCCCACTGGAGCTAGAGGCATCTCTTCACTTAGGCAGATGCTGGCTGCTGAGGCTGACAAACCCAAGGCTGACAAATAAAATGGCACAGTTCCAAGATGACCAAACAACATGGCAGGCCACTAGTTCAACTCCAGAGACACTCCCAAGATCAGCAGGAAACATGGCAGGCTACTGAATGAATGGTTTAAGCATGCCAAAAAGCTCAGAGACCTTTCTAAAAGCTGACTTCTTATATAGTAGAAGTAGGCCACATCCCTAAGGCAACTACTCATCTGTTCCAGTAGATTCCACCATGGAGCTGATTGCCAGTACTCATGGAGAGTAACTACATTCAGCTGCCCAGCCACCCAAACCAGGCCGTTAAATTGACACAGGACTTAACTAGCACAAGCTCTAATAATGGATGAACTGTATACATTTTCACTTCCTTAATGGATATTCTCTGAATATTTGGATCTGAATATCCTTAACATTTACAGATTTAATGACATTTCAATTCAAATATTAATCAGCTACCTTGAAAAGTTCATGACATAGTTATTTTGTATTTTTTGAGCCGTATATTTAAATTGCTCCTGTGGCAGGGCTTGTGTTTTGTTATCCAGCTAACTGAGTGGTCAGGTTAGTATCAGAAAGCATCCAAATTACTAACTGAATTGGTTGGCAAACTTTTGTTTGGTCATCTACTCTTTAAATTTCATAAAATAATAAACAATGAACTTGTAAGTTCATAGAAAACAGTAACACAGGAATAAGGGACCATATGGTTTATTTCAGTGGAATAATAACTCTGCCTTTTAATTATAGTATAATCAAGGTTTTGCTGGAAAATGATTTTCATAGCATTTTATGTGGAAAATCATAAACCATGTGATGATATTTATGATTTTTTTAAAAAATATCTTACGATATATTCCTTTCAGGTATTCAGGTTCTACTAGCTTCACAGGCCTTGCTTTAAGGGAATGCCTGGGCAAAGAAGATATCTACAGTATCACCATTGACAATTTGGAGAATCTTGTGAAAAGCTAGGAACTGATGTTTCCATGGATATTTTGTATTAGAATATGTGGGGAGTTGCCTCCTAGACTCACAAAGACATTCCAAGGTTTCTGGTGCTTCTACAGACACTAAATATAAGTTTATTATTCCCTCATTTTCCTGTTCTTTCAACAAAGATAATAGTGATACAGACAGCAACAACCCAATCTTCCAAGAATCTCTTCTGGCCTTCCTCCTGCCTAGCCCAACCCCAATCCATATTAACAGCGGCATCCATCAGGACAACAGGAACCATTCCTTCCATCCGTCTGCTTCTACAACACTCTCATTCCATCAGTAGCTTACTTCTGTTGTAAATATCTGAGAAGCAGAACTCTTAACCATTGGGTCTATTATAATGGAAAGGATATACAGCAGAGAACCAAAGAGAAAACCTTAAGAATGCTTCAGTGTGCATCTCAGCATTTCACTAAGTCAACTTGGGAAAGTATGGACCCACTTTCACAGGCATCTGGAGATAAAGAAGGAAGGGAGATCAGGGAGATAGCCAACTCAACCAAGCTAAATGTCTATAAACTAGCTCACTGTACCCCATCTATCATGCCTTTACTGACTCTTCTAACAGTTTTGGTGATGTTTCAACCTAGAAACCTTTCAACCCCTAACACAAAGACGCACGCACACACACACACACACTTTGCTTTCTCATATCTTGCCAAATGTTTTTGTCTGGCTTCTCTCAAGGCTCTGCCTACCACTTAAGATCCAATTCCTTCATTTTAGAATTGATATTCTTATACTTCTGGTTCTTCAGCAGATACTGCCAGTATAACCAGCTTCTACCGTGTAGAGTTTCTATCCTCGAGATTCAATCTTTCAATCCTGAAGTGTTCTTGTCTCTCATCTCTTATATTCAAATGACTAAGAAGATGAGTTAATAATTTCTAAATTTTTAAGTTCTTCCATCTTGCTTTTTCCCTACTGTTAATGCTTTAGTTCTGGCCAACATCCTCTTGCTCACATTATGATATATTTTCTAACAGGTCTCTTTGCCTCCAGTCTCATTCCTTGCTAATAAATCCTCCACCATGTTGCCAACCATCTTCCTGGAGTACTGATCTGTCTCTTCTTGCTTAAAATCCTTCAATCACAGGTTATAGAAAAATCTTCATATTTCTTAGCCTGACACGGACATCCTTTCATGACTGGTGATGTGCTACTCATTCTCTTCAGCATTTATCTCTCAGTTTCTCTGGTGGCGTAGTGCCTAATGCATTTGACTGCTAACCAGAAGGTTGGTGATTCAAACCCACCAGCCGCTGCTTGGAAGGAAGGTTAGATTACCTACTTCCATAGTGATACCACCTTGCAAACACAAGGAGGGGTCGTTATGAGTCAGATCCAACTCAACTGCAGTGAGTGGGTTGGGTTGGGTTGTCATACTATAGTGACTGGTGACTTGCATGCTGCTGAGATGCTGGAAGCTATGCCATCGGTTGTTTCAAATACCAGCAGGGTCACCCACAGTAGTCACATTTCAGTGAAAACTAAGACAGACTAGGAAGAAGGACCTGGCGATCTACTTATAAAACAATCGGCTAGTAAAAATCTTATGAAAAACAGCAGCACATTATTTGATATGGGGTCAGAACTGCCCCCCAGGTTGAAAGGAAAAATACAACTGGAGAAGAGCAGCCTCCACAAAGTAGAGGAAGACATAATGACACAGATGGAGTAAAGCTTCTGGGATCTTCCTTTGTTAATGTGACACAGCACTACTCAAAATGAGAAGAAACAGCCTCAAACATCCATTAATAACTGGAACACTAAATGTAAAAGTATGAATCTGGGAAATTTGGAAGTTGTCAAAAATGAAATGGAATGCCTGAACATTGATATCCTAGGCATTACTGAGCTGAAATGGACTGCTACTGGCCATTTTGAATCAGACAGTCATATGATCTACTATACTGGGAATAACTGATTGAAAAGGGATGGTTTCACATTCATAGTCAAAAGAAATTTCAAGATTTATCCTGACGTACGATGGTGTCAGTGTTAGGATAACGTCCCTATGCCTATAAGGAAGATCAGTTAAGCAGACTATTATTCAAATTTAGGTACCAACCACTAATGCCAAAGATGAAGAAATGTGAAATCCAGGAGCAATGACAATTACTGGTGATTAAAATGAGAAAGTTGGAAACAAAGAAGGACAAGCAGTTGGTAAATATAGCCTTGGTGATAGAAATGATGCTGTGATCACATGATAGAATTTTGCAAGACCAATGACCTACTCATTGGAAATACCTTTTTACAACATAGACAGCGACAATACACACAGAAATCAAAGACTACATCCGCAGAAAGGTATGACAAAGAAGGTTAACAATGTCACTAAGAACAAGGTCATAGGATGACTGCAGAACAGACCATCAACTGCTCATATGAAAGTTCAAGCTGAAGTTGAAGAAAATTAAAACATCCACCAGAGTCAAAGCATGGCCCTCATTTATCCCACCTGAATTCAGTGACCATCTCAAGAACAGATTTTATATACTGAACACTAATGCCAAAGATCAGACGAGTTGTGGGATGACATCAAAGACACCATACATGAAGAAAGCAAAGTCATTAAAAAGACAAGAAAGGAAGACCAAAAGAGATGTCAGAAGAGATTCTGAAACTTGCTCCTGAACACAGAATAGGTGGAACATCAGAGGCAGAAATGATGAAGTAAAAGAGCTGAACAGATTTTAAAGGGTGGCTTGAGAAGACGAAGTAAATTATAATGAAATACATGTGAAAACACCTGGAGTTAGAAAACAAAATGGAAAGAACAAGCTCACTATTTTTCTTTTTCTTTTTTATTGTGATTTGGGTGAAAGTTTATAGAGAAAATTCACTTTCCATACAGCAGCTCACATACACTTTGTCTCATGACATTGACTAGTTTCCCACAATGCAACCTCTCCCTTCCCACTTCCTTCCCTGTGTCCATGTATTCCTGCCCCATGAGCTGTCTCCCTGTGCATACA
>NW_006921595.1:3179542-3211505 GCF_000298275.1 Orycteropus afer afer
TAATGGGATTGCTGGGTCAAATGGTATCTCAAATTCCAGCCTTCTAAGAAATCGCCATATTGCTTTCCACAGTGGTTGTATCACTTCACAGTCCCACCAGCAGTGTATGAGAGTCCCAATCTCTCCACATCCCTGCCAGCATTTGTTATTTTCTGTCTCACTGAACCTTGCTATCAGTGCTGGGGTGAGACGGTAGCTCACTGCTGTTTTGATTTACACCTCTCTGATGGCCAGTGATTGTGAGCACCTCTTTGTGTATTAGCTGGTCACCTGAATATCCTCCTTGGTGAGGTGTCTATTCATGCCTTCTGCCCATTTTTGAATTCGACTGTTAATTCCTTTGGTGTTGAGGTGTTGGAGTTTTCTATAAATCTTAAAGATAAGTCCCTTGTCAGATATGTAATTATCAGCAAGTATGAATTTGTTGCTGTCATTTCTATTATGTACTTTCTCATGGTATCGATCTCTTTGTTCCATATAATTTTCTATGCTGAGCTCATTTTGTGTTATCACTTCCTTCATTGCTATTTATTGTTTTGGTATTTGCTGAATATTTATGCTGGTCCTTTTTTATTCTGATGTGAAGGTTTATAATTTTTCTTTTGAGGTTACCCTGTGATTTATAGTTTTCTTCCCAGGTTTAGAACAGTCCGCTCTCTCTTGTAATTGTCTCCACTTCCCTACCATCTAGAAGTTCTGTAACGAGAGTTTTTTTTTTCCCCCTTTTTGGTTTGCAGTTATCCTCATTTGTCAACTGATGTCTCTGTTAACAATCCCTGTTTACAATCTTGTAGGCTTATTTACTTTGGATACTCCCATAGCTGGGTTGGTTTCTGGGTTATATCATCATGTGTGTTAATGGTCAGTTGTTGTTGGCTGTTCTTGCTTCTCTGTCCAAACGGTTCCCTTTAGCATCTCTTGTAAAGTTGGTCTGGTTTTAACAAATTGCCTTATTTCTGCTTATCTGGAAATGTCCTTATTTCACTATCACATTTGAGGGACAATTTTGCTGGGTACATGATTCTTGGTTGGAAAAATTTCTCTTTCAGGGTTTTATATATACACCATCCCATTGTCTTCTCACCTGCATGGTTTCCGCCAAGAAATCTGAGTATAGTCTTATTGGTTGCCCCTTGTACGTAACTTTTCGTTTTTCCTGTGCTGCTCTCATGATTCTTTGTCTTTGGTTCTGGAGAATTTGATGATGGTATGTCTCAGTGATTTTCTTTTGAGGTCTATCCTGTTTGAGGTTCACTGGACTTCCTGAATGGATGTATCTCTCATCTTTCATCATGCCAGGAAAATTCTCTTCCAACAAATCTTTGACAATTTTCTCTGTGGTTTTTGTCTCTTCCTGTTCTGGAACTCCAATTACATGTAGGTTATTCGTTTTGATAGTATCCCACATAAACCTTAAGCTTTCTTCATTTTGTTTTGATCTTTTTTCTGATTTATCCCTTTCGAAAGAAATGTTCAGGTATTTTTTTTCTATCTCACTAATGTATCTTCCATGGATTCAGTTCTGCTCCTTTCCCCATTCAATGTCTTATCTATTTCTGAAAATTTAGTTTTAATCTTCTGGATTTCTGTGTGTAGATTTTGTATCATTTCTAATTTTTCATTTATTTCATCATTTTGTTCTTGTGTTGTCTTTCAAATGTTCTAGGGTTTTCTCCATGTTTTCCTCAATTTTGTCAGTATTTTCCTTGATCTCTCAATTCACTGAAGATACCTAAATATAATACTTTTGAATTCCTCATCAGGGAGTTCCAATGCTGCTGCGTCTTCCTCAGGGATGTGTTTTGGGTCTGTATCCTGGTCCCTTGTTTCTCCTGCTTTATCTTGGTTCTTTGTGTGCACTGTGATGCTTTGTTGTCTCTGAGGCATTGTGACGTTTTTGTGTTTACATTAAATTGGTGATTGTATGTTAGAGTGGCTTGCCCATGATTTTTGTTTTGTTTGTTATCTATGCAAGCAGGGTACTGTGCTGTGCTCCTCTATTCACTGGTTGACAGCACTTATACACACACCACCTGTCTCCTTTCCTGTTGGTCAGCCTCTCATATGTCCCTGCTGAGCTTGGCAAACAGAACCTATTCTTAGATCCCTGGAATCCAAATGAGAATACTATCATTTTAAAATCCAAACTGGTTGCCACTTGTAAAGATTTAAAATGGCTGCGCCCTCAGTCGCTTTAAATATCCAAACTGGCTTTCATGTATAAACAATCAAAATGGCTGTGCCCTTTGGGCAGGGGAAGTCAACAGCTCAGGTTGTTTCTCTCCGTGCTGTTTCCTTTCCTAGTCATAGGCCACCAGCGCAGTTGTCTTTGCAGCCGTTGGTGACCAGGGCTGATCTTTAGGTCAATTCTTAGGTCCCAACACCACTTGGAATTATTCTATTCACGTTGTTGGTTCCATCAGAGTAGCTGACAGTCCCCAGCTCCGACCGTCTCTGTATTCACTGTTTTCGTTCAGGTTTTTCCACTAGTTGGTGCCTAATCTACTTCAGTTTAGTTCCTTTCAAAGCTCAGGGCTCCAAGATTATCTTCTATATCTCTGTCAATTGGTTTTTCTTTTCTTTGTTGACGAGGGTCCATGTTGCTTGTCTCCCTATTCCTCCATCTTACTGGAAGTCCCCAAGCTTGGTATTTCTTGAGCTGAAAGAAGTGTGGAAAAAATTCAAGCTTCAAGTGATAATACTGAAGGATTCTATGGATAAAATAATGAGTGATGCATGCGGCATGAAAAGAAGATGGAAGGAACACACACAATCACCATACCAAAAAGAATTAGCTGATGTTCAAACTTTTCAGGAGGTAACATATAATCAAGAACCAACAGTACTGAAGGAAGGAGTGCAAGCTACACTGAATGCATTAGTGAAAAACAAACTTCTAGGAATTGATGAAATATCAGTTGAAATGTTTCAACAAATGGATGGAATGCTGGAAGTACTCACTTGTCTATGTGAAGAAATTTGGAAGACAAATACCTGGCCAACTAACGAGAACAGATCCATCTGTGCTTCATTGTTTATACAAAGGCATATGACTGAGTGGATCATAACAAATTATGGATAACACTGCAAAGAATGGAAATTCTTGAACACTTAATTGTGCTCATGTGGAATGTGTACATAGATCGAGAGGCAGTTGTTCAAAGAGAACAAGAAGATACTGTGTGGATTAGGATACGGTGTGCATTAAAATCAGGAAAGATGTGCACTGGGGTTGTATTCTTTCACCATACTTATTCAATCTGTATGCTGAGCAAATAACCTGAGAAACTGGACTATATGAAGAACATGGCATCAGGATTGGAAGATGACTCATTAACAACCTGTAATATACAGATGACACAACCTTGATTGTTGAAAGTGAAGATGACTTGAAGCACTTACTGATGAAGATTAAAGACTATAGACTACAGTATGGATTACACCTCCACATAAAGAAAATGAAAATCCTCACAACTGGACAATAAGCAGCATCATGATAGATGGAGAAAAGACTGAAGTTGTCAAAGATTTCATTTTACTTAGATCCACAATTAACACCAGTGGAAGCAGCAGTCAAGAAATCAGATGATGTATTACACTGTGCAAATCTGCTGCAAAAGACCTCTTTAAAGTGCTAAAGAGCAAAGATGTCACTTTGAAGACAGGTGTGATTGTCGTGCCTAATCCAAGCCATGGTATTTTCAATTTCCATATATGCATGTGAGAGCCGGACAATGAATAAGGAAGATTATAAAAAAGTTGATGCTTTTGAACTGTAGTGCTGGCAAAGAACATTGAAAGTACCATGGACTGCCAGAGGAATGAACAAATCTGTCCTGGAAGAAGTACAGCTGGAATGCTCCTTGGAAGTGAGAATGGCCAGACTTCATCTCACCTGCTTTGGTCATGTTATCAGAAGGGACCATTCCCTGGAGAAGGGTATTATGCTTGGTAAAGTGGAGGGTCAGCAAAAAATGGGGAAGGTCCTCAACAAGATGGCCTTATACAATGGCTACAATGATGGGCTTGGGTACAGAAGGACTGGGAGGTTGGCACAGGACTAGGCAGTGTTTCATTCTGTTGTGCATAGGATCACTATGAGTTGGAGCCAACTCAGCAGTACTTGACAACATAAAGCCAACAAAAGTTCTCAGAACTAGACCAATAAGCAACATAAGGATAAATGGAGAAAAGATTTAAGTTGTCAAGGATTTTGTTTTACTTGGATCCACAATCAACACTTATGGAAGTCAAGAACTCAAATGAGTTCTGCATTGGGCAAATCTGCTACAAGGCATCTCTTTAAAATGTTAAAAAAAAAAAAAAAAAGCCACTGAGAAGACTAAGGTGTGTCTGACCCAAGCCACAGTATTTTCAATTGCTTCCTATGCATGGGAAGCTGTTCAATGAATAAGGAAGACTGAAGAAGTACTGGTGCATTTGAATTATGGTCTGGCAAAGAATATTGACTATACCATGGATTGCTAGAAGAATGAACAAATCAGTCTTTGAAGAAGTAAAGCCAGAATGCCCCTTAGAAGGAGGGATGGTAAGACTTCATCTCATGTTATTAGGAAAGACCAATCTCTGGAGAAGGACATCATGCTTGGAGAAACAGTTTGTCAGTAAAAAAAAAAAAAGAACCTTAAAGAGGTGGATTGACACAGTGGTTGCAACGAGGGGCTCAAGCATAGCAATGATTGTGAGGATGGCGCAAGAGTGGGCAGTGTTTCCATTCTGTCATACACAGGGTCACCATGAATCAGAACAGACTTGATGGTACCTTGTAACAACCACCACCAACTCCCTCCAAACAGCAACTCTTAAAGAGTGTCGTATCTTTGTATTTCCTAGCTGTCTTAGGAACACTCTTCCCAGACTTTCTTCTCCACATGGGCTTTTACCACATACCCTAGAACTAGGATCTGTTAGACTTAGTTTAATCATACTTTTGTCTGGTCTGATTTTAATGACCCTCTTCTACATCCCTACAACACGCTACCGTTATGTTTAGCCAAGTATTTATTACTATTATGTTTGCTGGTTTACTTACTGCTTCACTCACTAAAAACTATGTTCCTAAGAGGTCAGCTATCTTTCATTTCTATATTCTCAGTCCCGTACAATTCCTAGTACTAAGTAGTGCTTAACATATACAATTGCTGAAACAGTAAAGTCACTACATGTGAGCAACAGAGTAAAAATCAGAACCTACAATAGTCTCTATTATATCTAGGTTTTTAATATAGTTAAGGTCTTAGACATTACTACTTCTATAAGCCATGGTTGGACACAGTAACAAAATTATTCATAAACAAACACAGGTACTTTTTTGTGATAATAACAGCTAACATTATTAAGGGCTTACTATGTCTGGTACATATATGTATCTTCATATTTAACCCTCACAACTGTGAAGTAGGAAGTAGTATTATCTATTTTCAATAGACAAAAGTGAGGCACAGCAAGGTTAAGTATTTTGCCCAATATCACAGAAAGGGTAAGAATGGGCTGTCTGGCTCTAGGGCCCATGTTCTGAACCACTACATTACAAAACTCAGTATTACATCTTGAAAATTGTGCTTCAAAAGATTTATTTCCCTTGTATTATTTACTCCTCTTTTAAAACATAATGGAATATTACTAAATTCAACCTAAACTTAAAAAGTTGTGCACTGCCAGCTGATACCTCCTCAAAACTTAATAGTTCTCCAAACATATTTTAATTATAAAATTTACAAATAGATTTTAAATTACAAATTACAAAATACCTCTTTAATTATGGTTAAGATAATGAAAATAGACCTCTTTTTCCATCACCACTACAAACCAGTCAATTCTTAAGCAATTTTGAAGTTTTAACAAACATTTTTGGATTCAATTTTGTGATAATGAGGAAAAATAGATATAGATGTTCTATCAGTTACTTCATGGTAACTTTTCAGCATTCATATTTCTCAGTTTTATTGTAATATACTGATACACTGTTTCTAGATTTATGGACAGATATGACAAATTTCCCTGACATTATTCTTCTCTTATTTTCTACTTTACAAATAATGGGTTAATTTGGCAAAATCATTTGGAAGTTTTATTTATCAAAATATCAATAATGAATTGCTCCATTTTAGTTTAGAATATATCAATACAAGTTGTTTCTAATACATTTTCTATATTTCTTAGGATTGATGCATTTCATACCTTATTTAACTGGAAAATACTTTCTAATAGAGGAAATTAAGAGGTATTACAGAAGAGTTGTGAAATCATGAACAAAGCAATAATCATGATTTGCAAACAATAAAATTCATATCAAAGCGATTGCAAAGAAAATATAATGAATTGCTGTAAAAATGATCAATATCATCATCAAATTTTAAAATCCCCTATCTCCCTATAGGAATTGCTACTGTATTATATGCATACAGCTGCTCAAAATGCTATTGAGTAATAGTAAAACATTTTTAAGATGCTGCCACCAGGTTCAATGGTAACAGGATACAAGTGAAACTAAGTTGATCAAACATAAATCATCTCAATTGTACCTCTCAATATCAATGTATCAAATTAGAAAGAAAGGCATGAGAATTTAATAATAGGAAAAGTTAGTTACTCTGGTACCAAGACTTGGGAGTTCTCAGAGGTGCCTCATAGTCCAGGGCAGAGCTAAGAAACACAACATTGGTTAGTAGGTACTACAATATCACTTTATTATTATTTTTTCATTTCTGGGATGGGTATTTAAGCCATGTTGCTTTTTGTCCTTTGTAAGTGAGGAGTTAAAAATCATTTCATTAACTATTAGTCTGAAATTAATGGTGGCTTAAATATCTGAAAATATACCAATGCCTTTAAGTACAGTAATGCTACACTTTCAACTGAAACTAAATATTAACATATTCTGGTTTTTCAATGCTGTAAATCTTTTATTTTCCACAAAGAATTGGATGATGCAGAAGACTAGATATTTGCCGTTCAATACAAGAATTCTGTGATTTAAAAAATACTCAGTAGCTTAAGCACAAAATTGACAGAATATGATACTCAACAGTATTGTCTGAGCAATTTATTACCAAAACAGTATCACTAGCTGTTCCTGAATAATAAGAACATATTTCACTAGGAATATACCTACTTATAGGTATATTCTAAATATATTTAGTTTCAGAATGAGAAGATCTAGGTAAAGAAGAAGTAAAACAGATAATTAACTACTGTTATTCACAGCACAACATAGTGAAAATTCAGAAGTTACATATTTCAGAAGGGAATGAGCCAAAGACAAAATATTGGCATGCTAGGAATTAAAAAAAAAAAAAAATCTCTCTAAGACTACTTCATACTCAACTACCCAGTCTCAACATATACTGAGCTCTCCTCAGGATACATCAAATTTCAAGAAAATGGCCCATACGAACCACAAGACTTCCAGTAACTAAAGAACCCTACTCACTCATATCTCATTTACTCATAGCATCATTCACCTCTATGTCATTTTACACAGTTTCTGATAATCTGATTTGCATGGAAACTTCCTCTGTGAAGGAATAAGATGATCCAGATATTTTTTAATCAATGCATGATGTGGATGTCAATTCAATAACAGTAGATAGTAAAGTCAATTATTCTTGAATTTAAAAAACTAGTTTCATGCTTTGTTCAAATGTCGCTTTTTGTTAGGAAATTGCCATCATCCACTCTGCAAGTTAGTAAATAAAATTAAGTAATATTTGCATTACATTTATAATCTTTTTCTTTTAAAGAATATCTCCATGTTATATCTAGCTATATTATATTAATTTAAATGGCTGCTGTTAAACTTTACTATACCCAAACTTAGAAACACAGCTGTGAGTCAAATAAGCTTTGCAAAATAATCTGCCATTTTCATTAACTTATTTCAATGGAAATCTTTTTGAAATACATACTGTAGGCATTTTTTTTGGCGACATTCAGTGTCTAGTGGGTGAAAGCTGAAATAACTACAACACTTAAAAGAAATACAACATTGCAGTAAGAAACCAAAATCTACATATTATGAACAGTTAACAACATAATCTTTTTAATGTTGTTTTAGCTATCACAAAAAAAAATCAGTTATAGAAACAATTATTTTTATCTCAATCACAAACATTCCTCTTTAAACTATAATCTGATTTACAATCAGATCTGAAAAACATATTAAAAGACTATGATTAGTCTATTTTCTGGCAAAGAGCCAAAAGCAAGACAGAATAATTTTGCCTTCTCTTAAACATTTTGAGAGGTGGGAAAGAGAAACAGATCAAAATAAGATGAAGAGTCAAAACTGGCATTCAATCCATTATGGAGAAACAGTGGCACTGAAGTGAAATCTCAGGACATAGTGCTTTCTATACATGTGTGATATTATTTGAAAAATTAGTATTAATAAAGGTCCTAGGAAAGCTATAACCAACTCAATGACCTAACTTTCAATCTTTGTCTCCATAATATTTAGTTGTCAGTAATTTTCAGCTAAACTTTTAAATACCTATATGACTTTGTCCGTCCTACAAACATTATTCACTGTTCACATACAGATTTACAAATATCGTAAGTGACATTACATAGAATATTACTTATGATAATCTCTAGAATAACAACTTTGATTTTGAATACAAACTGGAGCAGTTGGGCTTTAAAAATATTGTTTTCTGTATCTAAGGTATTCTTTTTAGAAAGCCATTGATGGAGACTGAGCTGAAAGTAAAAATACTAACTTATGTAAATTTTAACAAAAAGGGACTGCTATAAACAGATTTAAATAAACACTGTTCTAGACAAAGATAATAATCAAGTAGCATTGACACTGACAAACACTGAACTTTCTTTAAAAACCACAGGAGCATCTATTGTAGCAGCTGAAGCATAGAACCTTATGATAAACAAAGACCAAGTTAATAAGATTGTAAGAGTATGGTACAGAATACAAAGAAAAAGTGAATTTAAGCCAATTGATTTTAAAAAAGTGAAGTTAGTAAGTAAATCATATCAGAAAAGCAACTTCCAGGAGAATCTGAGCAGTTAACTACCACAGTTGTAGTAAATCTTTTCCTTTGGTGGTGTTAGGTGCCATAGAGTTGGTTCCAACACACAAAGACCCTATTAATTCTTATCACAACAATATACCAGTAGCAAGGAAACAAATGAGTTATTCACATTCTTTTTTTTTTTTTTAAGGAGGTGAAAGATTAGAAAATTCAAAACATGACATTAAAATAAATCAAATTGAGATTTTATAATAGCAGAAAAATATTAAGGGAAGAATAACTGATTAAAAAGCACCTATGAAAACTGTGCTGCTGTATGTTACAATGGAGTTTCTGAATTCTTTTATCAGTTGCAGCATAACAAAAGGCATTTCACAGCATAACTTCAGGGAAAATGTTATCTGGCCTAGAATTACACAGAAATCAATTAAAAACACTTTTAATTCTTTATAATACAAAAGTTTTTCTGGGTAGCAGCAGTTGCTCCTGTACCTGTCCTTTAAAAATGTAAGAAACAGAAGCAACAGAGTAGGGGAAAAACCTACAGAATTAAGAAAAAGAATAGCAGCTTTAAACAGAAAAGCAAATACTTAAAGACATTGAAGAAAGCTTAAAATATGGAAACAGTACTGTGCAACTTTCAATTATACCAGGTAAAGTGCACTACACCTAAACATTCACTGATAACATTTTCCCTTATGTTGAAAACATGAAATCTGCTTGTAGGTAATTTTGATATTAAAAAAAAAAAAAGACATTCACTATTGTAGCCCTGATAGCTCTCTTCCAGTTTTTTTAAACCATTCAGATGTATTTTGTGGGAATATTTATTCACATATTTTTTCTTAATACATTTCTTTCTATATAAGACTCAATTTAGAAGTTGCTATAGAATAACATTTTTAATTATAGTAATAACACATTAATAAATTATAAATTAACAAAATCTTCATGTTTGCTTAAAAAAATCATTTATCAAATGCTAACCTCCAGATTATCTGGAAAATTAAAGATGCAAATTGCTATAAATCTGGCATCCCAATTGAGTTGTGATTTCTAAAAGTACATAAAATGTCCCTTAAAATACCCCAAGTTCCACACCAGAAAATTTTATTTTACTTTTTTCATAAGTTACTGAGTTTATAACCTTCTAAATATTTTACCCAAATGTGGAAAACTGCCTGGAGATGCAAAGCACAATAAAATAATTACATGAAAAGAATAAACAAAAAAATACCCGTTAAAACAAAGTTGTTATAGCTGGTAGCACTTAAAATTGGTAATTTGTATTTTTCAAAAAGTTGCATAGCTGCAAGTTGATTCACTGCTGATAAACTGTTGAGCAGTTTTATTTAAAAGGAAACAATATATTTAATAAACTACAATTGAGTAGACAATTCTAGATTTAATTAAAATGCAATTATGTAACCTGATTTACTCTTTGGATTACACTCTGATAATGTTAAATGCATTTAATTTTAAAATAGTAACATGTTTTAGCTTTCCTATGTAGAATCTATTTTCCACTCTTGGGGAAAAAATGGAAGAACTTGAAATCATAGTCTGCATCCAGAGAATGTTTTACTGCTTGATTGCACTTTTTAGTTTCACCTTTAAGACTTTAATTTATAAGAAGCAAATTATGTGGCTTTCAATTTAAGAATAGATGAATGCAAAAAATGAGGAAAATAAAGAGACCCCAAACCAAAATAACAAAACACAACTAGTTGTGTAGCTCTCGAGAACTTAATAAAAAGTAAATCAACTTTTAAATCAGTTAACTTTGGCATCTGAATACAAAATGTTTATCAGTATTACCTATATAGATGACTACTAAGGGATGTGCAGCATTTTTTAAATCCCTGTGTGTGTCCTTTATATGCATGTTTGGTACACTGAGTTCTCTGGTAACTGTCCCTCTTTTCAGCAGGATAATTTTTTTTCCCCTGTATGATTGTCCATCTCTGTATTTTGGAGTCTCACAGGACTCAAGATTTGTGGCTGAGAATGCCTGCGTTTTTGTTTTTCCAGAGATAGATCCTCATATCCTCTAGGTTTTTCAAGCATCTTGAAGAGACAAGAAAACCTGTTTAAAAATAGATATATTTAGTTTTAAGCAGTGACCCAAAAGAGTAATATAAATCAAAACCTAACACCCATTTCCCCATGAGCATTTTTTAGTTACTGTAAATTTCCATTTCTTATTATTCTGAAACTCATAACATTAGAATTCTGCAAAAGAACATATGAAGAACAAAGAAGGAACAATTAAAGTTTGAAATAGTAAATAGTAACCAAAAAATAGCCAATATATAACAGAATCATTCTTCTTCCACAGCAAAAACTATACCAAACCACAGAAACTGTTATTATTTAAAACACACACATATATACACATACATATGAACATACACTAATTAATCTCTCCCCAATAACTAAATGCCCCAAACAAAAAATGGTAGGAAAAAAAAAAAAAAACCTAACTGATCAAGACTTTACATATTCATGTATCTGTATTTTGGGTTAATTATTAAATTGTTATGTTTAAGAATATCAGAAATTCTGGGTTTTGCTGCTATATATTGCTTCCCCCACCACAGTGTTTTAGAACACTGAATCCTCTTCAAACATGTTTTCTTTCACTCTGGGACAACACAAGGGACAGGAAGAATTTATCATTTAGCAAATAGGAGCAAGCACTCAAAATAGAAACAAAAATGTGAGTCAGGATACTCCATGCCTACAAGTTGCTAAAAATGTCTTTTTAAGATCTATAGAGATAGATCCCATTGGTTCAGATTTCTGTTGACAAAACAGTCTAGGCTCATGTACTAAGCTAGTTTCTTCAAACTCGAGTTCTTTATACAAACAAAACAAGAAGATAACATTGATACATAACAGAAGGAAGCTGAAATGCTGTTTAAGACCACAGACATCCATACGGACTATGAGGTGAGATGCATGGTCTTATAGATCCCATAAGCTCATTTTAACATTAAAGGAAAAGATTGAACTGATTAGACCATAAAAGAAAAAAAAAAATTATGTTCTAAAAAATAGCATCTCACATATAAGTTTACTGACTCTAAAAGACAAATTTTACTTATAAGTGAAGGATTTAAATGTATTACTTTGGTGTGTAAGATAAAATTTTCATTCCACTAACATTGGTTTTTAGTACTTCTCCCTTCAAAAATAAAAACACACCTGAACATTACTTAAAATAGCATGCCTACACTTCTCTTACACAGAAATCTTACCCCGATTCATATTTTTAATATGTCGAGGTCTGATCTGGGTACAATCACAGTAAAAAGTTTGAAGGCTGAGAGTCTTTTACTATCTTACCTTTGCCAAGGTTTTCACGTTTCACATACATAGCCCTCTGTCACTTAAGTTGCAGATATTAAGTTAGCTCAAATCTCCTTTGTCAATATCCATTCGAATCTGCTGCTCTTAAATTATCCTCATCATCAGAGGAAAAGAATGTGTTTTTATTTCAGTACCTACATTTTCAAACTTAAGATTAAACCAAAAAACCAAACTCTGCCATTGATTGGGTTTCTGAGGTGGTATCACTATGGAAGTAGATTGCCCACTTCCAAGGAGTGGCTGGTGGGTTTGACTTTAAGACTAGGAATGAAATAAAAGGAAGCTGGGGAACAGTACAGGACTGTTCTATGTGTTGAGTCAATTCCGATTCATGGTGACCCCCTATGACTGAGCAGAATGGCCCCACAGGATTTCCTAGGCTATCTTTTTTCTTTTTTAAATTTTTATTGTGATTTGGGTGAGAGTTTATACAACAAATTCATTTTCCATACAGCAGTTTATACACATTTTGTTTCACGATACTATCTGCAATCCCCACAGTGTAACAGCTCTCTTCCTACTTCTTCCTTATAGTTAACTCTTCCCTGTGTCCTTCTCTCCTATGCATTCCTGCTCCCTGAGTTATCTCCCTGTGCAAACATTGCCCTTCTCTGTTCTCCCATGATTGATTGTTCTAAGGAGTGTATCTACTTGGAGTAAATGTTTACCCTATATGCCTATCTATCGTCCAGGCCTGAAGGGTAACTAGGGGCCATACTCTCGGGGGTTTCAGTAAACCTGGTCTTTTTTATGATTTTGAATTTTGTTCCACATTCTTCTCCTACTCTATCTATCCAGGATTCTTGTACTAATGATCCCTTTCTGACTGGTTGACAGTGGTCATATAAGCTGAGATCTGAATGATCCACTAGTCCCTTAGACCAATTGTTTCCATGTGTCTTTGGTTTATTTCATTCTTCCTTGTTCCGGCTGAGGAGAGACCAATTACTGCATCTAGATGCAAGCTTTTAAGACCCCTGTCACTACTCACCAAAGTAGGATGTACAACAATGTGTTTGTATAATAAGTTATGCCAATTGAGCTTGATGTCCCTTGTGACCACAGTCCCGAGCCCACAGGTCCAACAACTTGCTCCATCAGGGTGGCGGACTGTGCCTAAAAAGTTACCATAACTTTCTAGGCTATAATCTTTATGCGTGCAAATTGCCACGTCTTTCTCCTGTGAAGCTGCTGGTGGGTTTGCACTGATGATCTTTCAGTTACCAGGTGAGTGCTCAATTATTATACCACCAGAGCTCCTTAGTACAGGACTAGATCTCAGGATATCATGTGATCTAGTTCCCTGCCTTTAGCCTGTCTTAGGCATCCAGAAAAGATTGGTATCTGTTACTGTCTTCTGAGTCTCTGAAAACAGTGGCCCTAACTCCTTCTGAAAAAATTCCAAGATTGGCTAAAATTCTCAGTCTTGATGTAAGAATCTAATGCTTTATATAATTTCTGCAATAATCTTCTCATAAAAACTCTTCATATACTTGAAGACATCATTGAAGTTAAGTTAATCTTTCTTTTTCAAAGCTAAACAACGTCATTTAATTTGCTTCATGCAACTATGAAAAAAAGCAATACTCAAGTGAGGTTATCATTCAGTTCACTGAATATTTTCAGATAATGCAGTATCATAAATATACTAAGTCAGGAAAGCAAAACAAATTTTTATCCAGTATTAAAATTCAATTCAGTTTTTTGGGAGGGTGTTCTCAATGATAAGCACTTTATTACATGCTGAGTACGAGTCAGAATCAACTCTATGACAAGAGATTTGGTTCATCTTTTACACAAAGGTGAATGATTTAATTAAATGAATAAATCCAGGATGCAACTTTTAGAAGAAACTGCTCCTATCTAATAATAGCAAAATAGTGCCATGAACTAGTTACACGACCTTGACAAGTCAAGTTCCTTAACCTCACTCTGACTTAAATTCCTCACATGCATAATGGAACAGTAAGAGTACTGAGTTCAAAGGGTGGGTATAACAAATGAGTTAATAGATGTAAAATGCTTATAATAATGCCTGGCACATAATAATGCTATATAACTGTTAACAAATTAATTCCATTTGCTAACTATGACCTTGAACTCTCTCTGTAACCTGCTTCTTAAAGTCACAGAACTCAACTATTCTGACCCTCAGGTTGCTCACTGGTAAAATGGGGCCATAATATTTTACTGAATTTTTAAAGTGTTGAGTTAAAATTAAAAAGGTCAGTGTGTTTAAAAGTATCTAGAGTATAGAAATTACCCAATATACGACTCTGTTCAGGAATCAAGAAAATAGTTATTTATTTATTTTTTAATATGAATTTTTATATAGTAGTTTAACACACGATGTCTGGAACATACAGACAAAATCCTCAACGAATAAATGAATAAATAAAAATGATAATCGAGAACTTGTCATTCAGCGTACACTTTAAAAGGAAGAATTACCTATAAAACAGGAATCTGATGCTTAATCTGAAGGGTGCTCAGGGCAAGATCTATTTACTTCAAACCATTCATCTATGCAGCTAGACAGCAACAAAATCAGAAAAATTGAAAGAGTTAGGTTTAATTATTTATATCATGACAATCATAAAAATGCTTCATTCTTGACTTCAGTATATCTTTACAGAAAAGGAAACTCCAACATTTTATTACCATATTTGACATAAATAAGTGAAAGATAAGGTATGTTATTATATTTTGATTATTCTAAGCAGTTAAGGAAAGAATCTTTGTAAAATTATGCTATAAAAATACTTTTAACGGAACCATTACCATAGTATCTAAAGAAATATCACTTTACCAATATTTAAAATAGACAAATCTAAGCCAATACTTCTCTCTTCAAAACAGCTATGGATTTATGGAAATATCTACCAGTTCATGCCATCAACTGACATAGTTAAAAGCAGTTTTAAAATGTAACTCTTGATAATGATATACCACATTTTTCAAAGACCTCATGTGTATAACTGATTTTTCAACATTTATTTTAATTCTGTCCCACCTTGCAATATATATGTCATCATCCATTTGAATTTATAAAGCACTTCACAGTCTTATTTTATTATAAGCTATATAGTAGGGCATGTGTAATTATCCTCTCTAGATGTGTGCTATCCAATATAGTAGCCATGACTCTGCTACATTAGCCACATTGCAAGTGCTCACTAGCCATATGGCTAGTGACTACTCTAATGGACAGCACAGACAGAGAACATTTCCATCACTGCAAGAAGTTCTATTCCACAGTGCTCTGACAGACGATAAAATCAAGGCCTTAAAGGTTAAGTAACTTGCCCTACAGCCAGTAAATTACCCAAGCAGAATTCAACCGTTCAACATTTTCACTGATGACATATATAAAATTTGCATATGCCACAGAGCTAGAAGGCATGGCAAATATGCTCAAGGGCAAAATTAATATTTATCTGACAGATTGGTTTGGTAGATGAAAATGACAGATGAAATTAAAAAGCAAAATATCTCATTCACTTGATATTCTTTCAAACAGCTAAGCCAATTTCTGTTGTTATCTAGATCTTTACTCTCTAAGTAAACATCCTTTTGTTTGGCTTATAACATTATTTTCAGCATGCTCTCCATCCCACTCACCTGGCGGCTCTAAAGGTGCCTGGTCTACCAGAGTATCTTTTAAAATGAAGCACTGAGGACTAACCAATATACTCCAGATGTGCTAACAATTTACAGTACATCTAAATAGTACTTATGTGATCTAAGATGGGTACTCTTTTATTTTACAACCACGTAATTCTGGCTCATCAGGAGAAAATAATCATTTAAAACTCCAGGACCTTTTCACACAAACTGCTCTCAACTCATGTAAACTATTTTCTTTGGTATTTAAATTTTTATTGTCATCCCTTCTCCCAACCCTAGCAGGAAATCAGTATTCTGAATTTGGTGCTTTTCATTCTTATATCTTTCCTTACTCTACAACCATAAACCAAAACCAAACTCACTGCCATGGAGTCTGTTCTGACTCATAGCAACCTGTCCTTGGGTTTCTGAGGAGGTATCTCTATGGAAGCAGATTGCCCAATCTTCCTTCCAAGGAGCGGCTTGTGGGTGTGAACTGCCAGCCTCCTGGTTAGCAGTCAAATAAGTGTGTGTTCTAAAATGACACACAGTACTGTTTCCATGCTTTACAATGTTATAGAAATGCTACCACAGAGTATACTTTTGTAACTTGCTTTTTTCACTCAATTTGTATTGGGGAAAAAAGACAAACTCACTGCCATTGAGTTGATTCTGACTCATAGTGACCCCCATTGGATTCCTGAGGCAGTAAATCTTTACAGAAGTAGATTGCCCCATCTTCCTTCCCTAGAGTGGCTGGTGGGTTTGAACTGCCATCCTTCTGGTTGTAAGTCAAATGCCTTAGGCATTGCCCCACCAGAGTTCATTGTGTATAATATTCCATTATATAAATATACTACAATTTATCCATTTTGTTATTGATAGACATTTTCAATGATGCTATGAACATTAACGTCTCTTAGAGCAGTGATGAAAAGTGTAGTCCACAGACACAGTGCTGGTCCATGATGGTTTATGATCTATCTTTAAAGTGATAAGCAGTTTATACCAGATTATAAATAAACTTCATCACTAAACACACTGCTTGGCTTGATTTTTGGTTTTCATAGCAAGACTTTCTCAATGAAGGAAGAAGCACTGTGTTGATTTAAATTCTGGTGCAAGTTCCTTTCCTCCTCCTGGATTTTCACTTTTGAAGACTAGCATTGTCCTAGAGGATAAGATCAAGAATTTCTAAGGGGCATATACTCAGGAATGGAATTACTAGGCAGTAGGATATGTACCACGTGTCCCTAGCTGGCACAAACAGTTAAGTTCTTGACTATTTGCCAAAAGACTGGTAGTTCAACCCACCTAGTGGTGTCATGGAAGACAGGCCTGGTGATGTACTTCAGAAAGGTCACAGCCTTGAAAATCCTATAGAGCAGTTCTACTCTGCACACATGGGATCACGACAAGTCAAAATCAATTTGACAGCAATGAACAACAATAACAGGATATTTATCACACACAGCTATTACAGAGTTATCCACCAAGTGTACCAAATTTTTATTTCTACTTGGAGCATCTCAATATTTCTGTTGCTTCACATCTTCACTAACACTTAGTAGAGGTGCCAGACTTTTAAACATTTTTCCTAATCTGATAGCTTTAGTTTTCATTTCCCTAATTACTAGGTGAGACTGAGTAACTCTTCCTATGTTTATTGGTATTTGGGGTTCCTTTTTTTCTGAATCAGCTATTAACGGTTCTTGCCAAACTTTCATTTTAATTTGCTTTTTCCTTAAAGATAAAGATTTGTAGAAAGTTATTACCTAGGTATTTCAGCTATAATATAACAAACCCTTCTGACAAACCTTGTGTTCTACAAAACTATATACTAAAAGTATGTGGTACATTCCTAATAAATTTTATCATAAATGCAGGATGTTAAAAAAGAACAAAAAAGAAAAAGGTGAAGTTAGTGTGACAGAAAGAAGATGAAGGAGTAAGGCTTCTGGATTATGGAGACAAAAGCTAATGCACAACATTTGAGACATATTAAATAAGTGCTTCTAAAACAAAGCCCATGACTCATTAGGTGCAGTCAATGACTTACACAGCCCTTCTAACCATACTCTTTGTACCTCCCATGAAATGACTGGGTGGTACTACACAAATGTGAAGTGCTTGTGGCCCACAAAGGGGATTAGATAGCTTGCTAATTATGTAAACAAGGTGCATGGCACCCCTGTGGGGATGAGACCATGCAAATAAGGTGTATGGAACCCTAATGTTAGGATTGGTCAGTTTTGCCATCCTGCTAGTTTTTAAATAAGCCATCCCCAGAGGCAGAAAGGAGAATCTCACTACCATGAAGAAAAGAGCCAGGAGGACAGTGGTCCTTTGGACACGAGATCTCTGCACTGAACCTCCTTGATCCAGGAGATACAAAATTATGACACTGGAGACAACAATAGACGACAAGAAGCAGTGGCAGAGAAAGGGCAGCAGCAGAGGCAGCAGAACCAAGAGACAGGCATGTATGTGACAGAGTGGTGGGCTTCCCAGCCCACAGTGCAAGAAAGTTAAGTGCTGTATCTCTGGGAATTTATCAGCAAAGCTAAAAGATTTTTGTAACATTTGCCTGAGGACTGGGTGTGTGTAGGGGGATACGGGCAGACCTCAGCAGAAACCTCTGAGGGCCCCAGAAAGAGGAGTGCCTATGCCACTGCTTGAGGAGAAGCTGTCCTGATCAAAGAACTGTATCCTGACTCGTTCCTGATCCTGAAATGGAACCTGGTAACTTCCCTAATAAAACCCATAATTTTGAGTATTGTCTATGAGTTCTGTGTGGCCATTGCGATAAATTACCAAACTCAATAGAGAAGTAGAGTGCCGTGGGAGAGATGGCTGGTGTCAGAATTGGTAAAAAAAGGTTGTGGGTAGAGCTAAGTCTGGCCTCTGCCTCATAACAATCAGCCTTGGGCTTCTGATCTTGATCCTACTTCCCCCTTGTGAAGTTAGAGGAAGTCATATACCACCCTATGCTTTTACACCCTAATTGAACTAAGAGTAAGAAGATGAAGTGAATGGGTATTCTCACAGTACTGAATTCCTCCAGGCTTGCTATATTAGTATATTTGCTTTCATATGCTGTTTTATTTATTTATTGATTGATTGATGGAGTAAGACATTAATGGGAGCTCTGGTAGCATTGAGCCTAAGGAACTTGACTGCTAACCAGAAGGCTGGTGGTTCAAACCCATCAGCCACTCCTAGGAAGGAAGATTGGGCAATCTACTTCCGTAGTGATAACGCCTTGGAAACCCAAGAAGGGGTCACTATGAGTGACTGACTATGAGACTGACTTGACGGCACATAACAACAACAAAAAAAATATTAATGTACTGGGAAACACTGTGTATGAACCTGGAAGATCAAAGCATTACAAGGTCAACATCTTCCCATTTACCAACTGCAATGAGCTAATTTGCATTAAAGAAAGTCACTTAAGGAGAAGGGACTATTTCAGATACCAAATCTTAGTTTTGTGTTAAAAATCACTCCCAGTCATTTATAAGAAAATGATGGGGAACTTTCCCTCTTTTTCTAGCCTTTAACTTTTTCAGGGCTGTGAGCAAAAAAGTTTAAAATTTTAAAACAGCCAAATTGATCAAGCTTTCTTTTAAGATTAGCTTTAAAAGGGGGCCATCTTACAAACCAAAAATTGTTCCCTATCTAAAAGGAGCTCTGGTAGCACAGTGTCTAAGGCATCTGACTGTTAACCAGAAGATTGGCAATTCAAACCCACTACTTCCATAGTGATACTACCTCGGCAACCCAAGGAGGGGTCGCTATGAGTTGGGGCTGACTCGACAGCACATAACAACAACATGTAACTTTCTCAATTTCTTCCTGTGGAAGGAAGATGGAACAACCTACTTCCATGAAGGTTTATCGTCTCGAAACCCAATGAGGGTCACTATGAGTTGGAATCGACTCAATGGCAATGAGTTTGGTGTTTGTGAGAGGTCAAAAACACTCATCTATATTCTTTCCCCAACAATTTAGATTTTGCTTTTCACAGGGAAGTATTTAGTCAACTTGGAACTGACTTTTATTTCAAATGTGAGATAAGGATTCAACTTTTTTCCCCCCCTCCCATATCAATAACTAACTGTCCCCAGCACCATTTAGTGACTAGCTCTCCTTTCCCTACTACACCTCCAGGAAAAATCAAATGATGTCCTCATTTTTTTTTTGCCCATTCATTTAACAAATACTGAATAGCATCTACTGAGCACTTTGCATAATTCAACTCTTTTAAATCCTTGCAACAATTCTGGTACCATTATTCCTATTTTACAGATTGAGGGAGAGAGTAAAACTAAGCAAGTTGACCAAGGTCCTCAGTAAATTAGTGGAGAACCTAGGATTCAAATCTTGGAGTCTTGGCTCCAGAGTCCATGCTCTTAAGACCCATGATATGTGCGTTCTCTACACATGCATGACTGTTTATGGATGATATTCCGTCCACACTGTCTTAATTAATATTAATTTTAACAACTTATCTAGTATTTATTCTTGACTTCTGCTTTAAAATCATTAACACATAATTATAAAATTTTATTGAATGCTTTCTCACATTTATTTCCCCTTTGTCAGGTGGTGAATTACATATATAAATTTTCTAATCTTACAGTATATCTTAGCATTTGTAGCATAAATCCAATTTGCTTGTGAGGCATTATTTTAGATATACCTTACTGGATCTAGGGTGCTAATATTTTTGGATATTTGCATGTATGTTCACAATTGAGAATGACTTCTAATTTCATTTCTTATACTAATTCCTTGTTTAATTGTAATATGAAGTCTATACTATTCTTATAAAATTAGTGGGGAACTTTCCTTCTTTTTCTATTCTTCGGGAGAATTTAAGATTGCTATTATGATGTTCTCTGGGTGTCTGGTAGAGGTTGGTGCCAAACTATCCCTGTAGGTCTATGGGGTTTTTTTGTTTGTTAAAGCTATATATACGTTTCTTCCTAAGGATCATTCTAGGTATATCTCAAAAAGTTTTGATAGGTAGATATTTTCATTATTATTCAGTTCTCTGTATTTTCAAATTTCCATATGGTTTCCTCTTTGATTCATGAGTTATTTAGAAGTTTATATGAGGATTATTTATCTTTTTATTATTGACATCTAACAGTGGTCAGAAGGAGCTCTGGTGGCGCAGTGCCTAAGACATTTGATTGCTAATCAGAAGGTTGATAGCTCAAACCCACTAGCTGCTCCGTGGAAGGAAGATGAGGCAATCTACTTCCGTAAAGATTTCCTAATGGAGGTTGCTATGAGTCAGAATCAACTAGCTGGCAGTGGGTTTTTTTTTTTTTTTTTTTTTTGTAACAACAGTAAGAGAACATGTTCTGTGTGGTCCAATTCTTTGTAGTTTGCTAAGATCTGCTTTATGGTCTATTATGTGATCACTTTTTATATGACTTCATGTATGCTTGAAAAGACAAAGATCAAACTTTTAAATTATATTGTTCAATTTTTCTAAGTCTTGATTGATTTTGTTTGTGTCCATCTGCTAACTCAATGAGAGGTGTGTTGAAATTTTTCATTATGCTGATGGATTTGTCTATTTTTCTGATTGTTCCAGAAATATTTTAAGACTATGTTATTAGGTACACAGAAAAACAGAATTATAAAATTTTATCTTCCTTTTAATTTATATATATATATATATATATATATATATATATTTTATCATTTTATAGTGATACTCTTTGTCCCTAAAAATGGTTTTTGCTATAATGTTTGTTTTGTTCAATATTAATTTAGCTTTGTTAGTTTTCTCTTAGTATTTGCTAGATATAGTTTATTATCCTTTTACTTTCATATTTTTCTGTGTCATTATGTTTAAATGTGTTGTTTAACAACAGTGTATTTCAATGTGTTAGTCTATTTTTCAATGGGTACGTTCCATTCAGATTTATTATATTTACTGAATATATGAATTTATTTTTGCCTCCTTATTTTGTGTCATTTACTCTGCTTTCTCTGTGCTGCTCCTCCTGCCTTTAAATAAAAACCAATTTTATTCCTTTTTACAGTTATAATTTTTCTATTCTTTTAGTGGCATCCTTAAATAGTATTTTATTAGAAAATTTTCTTGTGTTAAAGAATATTGTTTGATAAATCAGATGGGTTAAGAGTCACATAGACTTGGCTGAAATCTTAGCTCTGCCAAGATTTCATTGGAAATTGAGTTGTTGGAAATTGGAAATTGACATTGGAAAGAGAGTCCCTCAATTGTAAAATTCGGTTGTTATAAGGCTTACATGAGATAATCTACGTAAGACACTATGGACAATGCTGGAGTCATAATAAATACTTAACAAATGGCAGTTTTTGAATACAAACAGATGTGGGTTCAACTTTTAGTTCTAACAGGGGGGGCAAGTTTGGGGAGGGGGTAGTTTCAGTGAAGATGACAACTTTACAGCCTACAAATTCCCAATGTCTGAAACTGTGAGAACAATCTTTTACTCTAATATCAACTTGGTTAACATCAAAATAAACTTACCCTTTATGATATATGCATAGACAAGGCAGTCGTGCTATAGTATCTCCCTGCTGCAGTTCTTCAAGGCATATTGCACATTCCCCAGCATCTTTACTCAGTACATCCTCTGAGGAAAGAGAATATAAATTCAGGACAATAATCTGTCAGAGTGAAAAAAGATTCATGTGAATGCTAATTTATAAAAGATAGCAATTCCATCTTATTTGGCATATTTCCTCAAAAATACATATAACTCAGAACACATTATTTTAAATACTACACAAAAATCAATGAATAATGTTTACTTATAGGCAGTATCTCTCATTTCTACTTATACTCTATTAGACATTGCAATAAGCAAGAACACAGAATCTCCCAACTTCCATATGATTTTGCTCTAAAACTTTATATAAAAGATTATTTAGAGTGTCATGTGGCTGCAAAGAGTGGAAATAAAATACTATATTTAAAATTCTAAAAAAAAATAAATAAAACTAGATAAATTTTAAAAATCATCCCAAATAGGGGACTTTAAAAATGGCTTAACTCAAGAAAATGTATAGACACACCAAATCTTTTGTGCAGATTTTGAAAGACTCTTTTGGAAAATTGAGTTTCAGACACTGGATACAAAAATTCTTCACAATCCTTTACCACGGTGTGGTAGTTAAGGTCATAACCTTAACTTGTCAGCTTGGCTGGGCCTGGTTTTGAGTGGCTGGGTGGCTAGCTGTAGTTATTCCCCAGGACAAGATGCAATAAACACCATGGTGGAATCTGCCGTGAGCAGCTGAGTAGCTGCTTTAGGGATGTGGTCTCCTTTCAGTACATAAGGAGATGCTTTCGGAATGGTCTGCAGCTTTTTGGCATGCTTAGACCCTGCACGTAGCCAAGACGTCATTCAGCAGCCTGCCATACTCTGCCAATCTTGGGACCTTCTCTGGACTTGAATTAGTGGCCTGCTGTGTTGTTTGATAATCTTGGGACTGTTCTCTTTACTTGTCAACCCTGGGTTTGCTAGCCTCAGCAGCCAGCAGCTGCCTGAATTAAGAAAAGACTCTAGCTCCAGTGGGCCGGGAGCAAGAGGCAGAGCTGAAGGCCAAGGTCGAGGGGCTTTCAATCAGCCTCTAGAGCTGGCACTTTGAACTTGGACTTCTAGCCTCCTAAACTGTAAGAGAATAAAGTCCTGTTTGTTAAAGCTACCCATCTGTGGTTATTTCTGTTCAAGCAGCACAAGAGAACAAAACACATGGTAATACCAAGCCTATTACAGACAGCAGTAAGAATGGCTTCCAGAAGTCCATGCAGGGTATTCAAAAACTCTGTGGAGTACTTATAATACTCCTGGGGTAAATTCCTTTAAAAGCAAACGTTTCTTTTGAAAAAGAAATTAAATCAATTCAAGTTTTATACTGAAATTTTCCTTTAAATTATATTTTATTAATGTTAAGTTTTAATTTTTAAAAAGATATTGCTTAAAGTGGAGTTAATAAATAAATGAAAGCACTATGTTAGGCAAATATGCTTTGTGACTCTTTTTAAATGTGGATTAACATGCCATTACTGAAGAGTATAGATAAATTGCTCAAGTATACATTCTCAGCTTAGAGAAGGGAAAGCTAAAGCAGGAATATGAAATATTAATCTATTTTACAAATAAACTATTGCTTCTGGAAATAAGAATACAGTAAGTTAAAAGACCACACCAATTTCTATCTAAATGCTGAAAGACAGAGAAAGGTATGGAAGTTTTTAAATATATGTTTAAGTATATATTTTAAGTACCTGTAGGACATTCCTTTACCTTTTTAAAAAGCAAAAAATTCAATTATGCACATATTTGTAAAAATTCTGGGTAATGTATTCTGTATGAAGCAGTTTCCATTTCAGTTACACATTTTAAGACAGTACATTCAAAGGAACACAGACCCACCAGACAGTCTTTGGTTTGTAGAAAGTAAGGTACCAGCAGATGATTTATCTACAGGGATAGAGGGGTCCAAGGCAACTCCTGAAGAATAGGAGAGGCCTTAGTAAGAGGGCTTTATGCTTGTGGAATCTAAGAGTTTGGCAGGATTGGTTTTAGCTACTTATTGGGTAGCACAAAGGCTAATTTATCACAAATAGATTAAAGCAGAAAAAGATTTCTGGACATGCAAAGATGATGGGTAAATAGAAAATGCTGTGTATCCTCACCCAGAGTTTCCTTCCCCCTATTTTTCTTCTCTTGACTCTGGAGGCTACACCCACTACCTCCTGTCTCCTTCTCCAGGTTTCTTTCACTGTTCTGGATGGCATTCAATGGAATACTCACAGACAGGAAACCCGTTTAATATAAAGAACTTATACTAGGATGACAGCAGTGAGAACAAAAAGTAAAGGATCTGAAGACTCAAAGGTCTTACTTAGAATGGCCTGTAATTTCAAATAATATGGTATATTTCTACCACTTAGGTTTTTTCACCATAAAGATATGCCATATCATAAAAAAGAATATATGCATAATTTCCACTAACAATGAAAAGTTAATCACCATTTTTTATCAAATGTATCAGTGATTATTATAAGATGCACCATTAGTTTCATACACTACCACGTTGGTTTTTTTGTTTAAAAAAAGAAAAGCTTCTATTAAGCCATGACACAACACTGATTTTAAGACACATCGCATTTTCAGAGCTGTTGAAACATAAAAAAAGTATATCTCAGAATTGATAGAATATTAGTGTATCTTCCACCTTTTGGAATACATTAAAAATGCATCTAGATTTAAGTCTATACGAACCATCAAGTGTCATTTATCATAAATTAAGAAAATAAGATAAACCAGCTTTTAAAAAATAAAGAAAAGGAACTGCCACACTTGTAACATGTAAGCCAATATACCAGATTTCTCAACACCAAATGGAAATAAGTAGAAATCTACTAAGTGCAGGATTCTGGATGTACTACTAACAGAAAAATAACTGTCTTACAATACTTTTGTGTTGACCTGTGATTGTATTGTTGTTATGTGCTGTCAAGTCGGTCCCAACTCATAGTGACCCCACCTTGGGTTTCCGAGGCAGTATCACTACAGGAGTAGACTGCCCAACCTTCCTTCTGAGGAGTGGCTGGTGGGTTTGAACCACCAGCCTTCTGGTTATCAGTCAAGTGCCTTAGGCACTATGGAGCTGTGATTACCAGGTTTTAAAAAATCTTCGAGAAGAATTTCAATATTTAATTAAAATATTTTTACCCTGATTTAACTATAAGAAAATTTATAGTGTAAGAAGTCAAATCCAATATGCACATTACCAAACACCCAAGCCCACTGCCACAGTTAATGTAATAATATATCCTTTAATATTATTTTAGAATATTATGTTATTTAAAAATAGACCAGGGACAAGGACTTTTCCCTTAAATGCCTTGCAGGTAAACTTAAAAAAAAAAAAAAAAAAAAAGTTTTTTTAGTTTAAATTAGAATGCCATATTACTGAAGTTCGTCAATTTAACCAAAAACTGACTAAACCCTCCTAATAAAAAATAATCAAAACTGTATTTTCTGAATTAAGAAACCAAAAACCAATCCAAACTTACTGCCACTGAGTCAGGTTTGACTCACAGCGACCCCCTCCTTGGGTTTTCGAGGCAGTATCAGTACAGAAGTAGATTGCCCAACATTCCTTCTGAGGAGTGGCTGGTGGGTTTGAACAGCCAACCTTCTGGTTAGCAATCAAATGCCTGAGGCACTACACTACCAGAGTTCCTGTATTAAGAAAGGTATGCCTTTATACAAGAACATTCGAAACACATTAGTTCCAACAAAGAAGCAGACAAACACCTCCGCTCAGAAAACTAAAAGCTAATTTTAACACAATTAAACTTGTAGCCACTGCTTCAACTGCATTTTGATAACTCTTTTGAAAGTTAGAAGACAGTTCGCTTACTGCGAAGACCTCAAGGTTCCTGCCTCAAATAGCAAATGCTTAATTTTCTCATTTTAATATCTTGCTCCAATAGAATCTGTCTTTGTATGTTTGAAAACATTTCTCGGTTTTAAAAATTTCACTGTGCAATTTGATTAATTTTTGCTTATCTGAGGGTGGATGGGTTAGGAAGTATATTCCCTTCTCCATTATATTGTTCTTTCATTCAAAGGGCATTTTGAGCTCTTGCCTTCAAAAAGGGAAGCAGATTTACCAACTACAAAAAAAGTTGTTAGTAACATGATACAATCAATCAGGGTTACATAGGGCCCAAAACACCATTTAATCCAGGACACAGAAACATCTTCAACACAGTTGGTGAAAGATTATTAAAAATATGTCACCAATCAGTTAAAAACATCTATGAAGACACCACCTACAAGCATCAAGGAGTCAGTATATTAGGACTGGAATACATCTGGAGCAAACTACTCACTAGCCAAAACTGTTATCAGAGTAGCAGGAGAGGAAACCCTTATAGATTTAGCTACCACAGTGGATTAGTTTATACTCCCCCTCCATTAAGCACCAGTCAAGAGAGACTCACTAGTACTGCAACCAGGGAACTATAGTTGCACTGCGTTTTCAAAAGTGGTGTTGATATACTTAAACATCTGGAACAGTAAAAGTTACATTAGTGTATTATTTATCAGTCAACCCCTTGTCATATTCATATTGTCTGCATTAATTTAGATGAACTCAGTAGACAGAAAAAGAAGAGCTAAAAGACTGGAAGAAAACAGTATTTTTTAACCAGAGGTAGGCATTAGAATCAGTTGGGGATTCATTCTGTCTGAGCACAGAAAAATTGACTACAAATAATTAGGCACCACTCCCTATAGATCCTGAAATGCACACCTACCTCAAACCTGACTGCTGTCAAGGAATGTTTCAATGGCATGTTAAAGTAGAAAGAACATTAAGATTTAAAATTGAAAAACTTAATATGAATTTCCACTTACATATTTGTGTAATATTAAAGATGTTAGCCAACCTTTGAGTTTCCTCTTTCTTTAACATTAGTGTAATGAAGGTACTCAAAAGACCATTAGAGAGATGACATTTTTTAAAATTATGTTTAAAAAACTTTTTAAAGCTTGTATTAATAATTAAAAATTATATAAATATTAATGTTTTTTATTATCAGGAAATACTTTATATATATATTAAAAAAAAAACCACTGCCATCAAATCTGTTCCAACTCATAAAGACCCCACTGGGTTTTCCAAGGTGGTAAATCTTTAGGGAAATAGATTGCCTCATCTTCCTCCTATGGAGAAGATAGTGGGTTTGAACTGCCAACTTTCTGATTAGCACTCAAATGCCTTAAGCACTATGCTACCAGAGTTCCTTATATAAAACATTAATGTTTTTATTATCATTTTTATCAGGAAGTACTTTATAGACCTCTTCAAAAGACAAATCCTTCCTGTTTCTTTTTCTCCCTATCCTAGTACTCCAGTTGTCTCAAACTTACACAAAGTAATCAAGTAACCCTACGAATACCATGAATGTAATTTCTAGAGACGTATAATTGCCAGGTTGCGAATGACTCCATGCAAATGACACCAGATAGTTAATTTTACCTATGTTTTAGCTTTATTCCATATTTTAAAAGTATTAAAAATGTTCACTTTGTTAGGTGCTTTTAGACATATCTCACTTAAATTTTACATTAAATTTGTGCATTAACTTGTTATCTCAATTTTGCAGATAAGAAAAGGAAGGCTCAAGGAAGTTAAGTAACTTACCCAACGTTACAAAGCTAAGACTGCGGGTCAGGATTTAGATTTATACTGCCTAAGCCCTTGGCCTTTTTATTATTTCATGAATTTTGGAAACCATTTCATTTTAAAGTAGCATAAATATTGATACAAATGAGATGTTTTAGGCAACTTCAAGTTTGAAATACTCAAAATGGATAAGGCTACATATTTAGAGGAAGTATTTTCAAGATTGGTCACATGTTTTATTTTCTGGAGTTACTAAAACATTATAAAAATTAGTATCAGGAAAGAGCTCACACAAAACTGCTTACAGTGTTTAGAACAGCCCTGTTCAATAGAACTTTTTCTGTAATGGTAGAAAGCATTTTCTTTGTGCTGCCCAAAAGGTAGCCATTAGGCATATACAACTATTGAAACTTGAAACGTGGCTGGTGCTAGATATCTAGCAGTTAATGAACTTATGTTTATAAATGATAAACTTCTGTAGTTGATATTTATTTATAGCCTCTCAAGCTCTTAAATTTGCATTGTTCAAAGAGATTAATTAAAACTCAAGCAGCCAGATATGCAAAATTAAAATACTTAGCAGGCCTAAGCACATATCCATATAATTACTGCAGATCAAGACAGCATGGGGGGCAGGGAGCAGACAGCCAAAATTGAATGAAAAGCAAAACAACAACAAAAGACTAAATTTATTAAGATGCAGGCAAGAAAACTCCATGCGAAAATTTCATAATCATCACAACTTTATTTTTAGGTCAAGCATCCAAACAGGTAATATGATCTTTTCAGCAAAAATAATGCCAGGCACTATTGTGGATCAGGCATTTTACCTGAAGACTTATTTTTTGTTCTTGAACCCTCAATGATAGCAGTAGAAAACAAAAGCAGCTGAAATGTGAAATAATCCCTAGAAAAATCAAGAATTAAAAAAATTCACAACATTAGTAAAAAGCAATTACACAAAGAATGAAAAGTTGAGGCTTGCAAGGTTTATTAATAAATAATTTCAGGTATTAAGTTATCTCTAATGGGTTTATAAAAGAAGTCAACATTAATATTCTAGATTATAGATCCATGAGCTGTACTATACATATCAGAAGAACAAGAAATTTTATTTAAGAGAAGCTGCTATTTTCACTGTAAGATAAATATATCAATAAAAGCATAGGAGCACCTTTTAATCTGTTTTAAGACTGAAAGCTCCTGGTCAATGCCAGCTTTTGTTCTTTTCAGAACATTATCATTCTGATTCAACTAGCAACTACTGACTTCCTCTGCCTAGATTCAACTGACTATTACTGTATCAGTACTTTCTTTAGTTTAAGTGTAACTCAGAATTACTTAGTAAATAATAATAGTAATAAACATTAGCATTGTTAACATCTGAATCATTGTAAACTTAATTTAAAATTAAGACTAATTCTTCAGAAGAAGACAGAACTTGTAACTCTTTTAGTGACTTTTTCTTCTAAATTTGTACTGTTAAGAATATTTTTGGAAACTGACAATGAAAATGTAATTAAAATAAAATGGAACCCAGACTATAAGCTCTTAAAGATAAAACACATAAAAGGAACACTAAAGCCCTACTTACAGACCTAGCTTTCTTGAGCCTTTTTGTTCCTGTCTTGCCTATAAAAGGCTAGTTCAGGACTAAGTATTTTATAAAATCAGATGCCTAAAAAATCAGATTAAGTATTTTATAAAATCAGATGCCAAGAAATCATACAAATCACTTAAGAAATTAACAGATTATCAAATTATTCCTCAACCTTCAAATTAGGGTAACTTTCTTTTTGCCTCTCCCTGTCACAAATCAATAAATCAAAACTCACCACCAATTACACTGATTTGCTAAACCTTAGACAAGTAATCTTCCTAGATCAATTGTACACATGAAGAAAAAAAATTTTTGGAACAGCTAAATACATACAAAACTCAATTATACTTTGAACTATAAACTTAAATTTCAGGTTCATTGGTTTTAAATCACTGCAAAGAGAAATGCACCAATCCTACCAGAAAACAAAAATGCAAATATCTCTATCTGATTTTCCAAGGTTAATTTACTAGATACTTTCATTTTATTATTATTAGAGTAATATATTAAACTATAATCCAGACTCTCGGTAAAAAAAAAAAAAAAATTACATGCATAATAAAATGTAGCATGTAACTTACTAACAGTCCTGAGTTCAAATTCCAACTTTAAATTATTTAGTGATACAGTGAGGATGACAATATCAACCTCATAGGGGACTGGCAAGAATGAAATAAACCCTGTATCTGTCAAATGTCTAGCCCAGTACTTGGTATGGAGCATGTGCACACTGAATATTAGCTACCTGATTACTGGCAAGAAAGAACTCTTCCTCTGAATTTGTTTTCTCCAGTATGCAGTGGTAATAATGATGAAACCTGCTTGATTTGTCTCCTCGGATAGTTGTGAAGATATAATGAGATAATGCAAATCAAAGGCAGTCTCAAGGAAAAAGAACAGGCCTGAACTTTGGGCAATTCACAAACTTCTTTAAGCCTCATTTCTTCAAATAAACTGCAAATCACAATTACATTTCACATGGTCTTTAATACTGACAATCAAAAATAAAAGAACTAACGAACGTGAAAATATCTAAAAGGTACTAAATGTTACCTGAACATGTACAAAATTTTGCTACATCATCACTGAACTAAACTGTGTGCTCAAACTATATTGCAACACACCACAATACATATATTGTTTTACATAACAACTTTTATCAGATTTATGAAGATTTCTGTGTATCATTTTGTTAAGGTGAAGCTGAAGAGGAGTATTATAATGTGTATGCCTACTAGTTTTGTTGAGGCTAAATTAAATATGTTATAATGCTCTTTTTTGCTTCCTCTTGAAGTTGTGAGATAATTAGCAGGCTGACTGATAAAATGTTGTCCAAGTATCACAAATTCAAATGCCTAAAGAGGATAGCCAGAAAATGTTCTGTAAGTAGCTCACCTTCTTAATTATTTTATAACAGAAAGAATCAAACAGGATAATAAAGGCCACCTGATATTTGGCCTTGGCTTGGGGGATTAACAGAGAACTGAGATTAACTGGTACATGCAGTCTTATCTAAAGGGGCAGTTGCTACCATAGGAGATGCTTTGTGGGGATGAAGGGCTAGTGTGGCCAAATATTACATATTTAGAACAGATGAAAATTTAATTTTTTAGGTAGATTTCTCATTTTTTGAAATAGTGACTCAAAAAAAGGGTTTTTTGATACTGTGTAAACCAAATAAAATATGTTCATGAGCCAGCTGCAGCCAATACTTTGCAAACTCTGTATTAAAGTAACAGGATAGACTCCATGAGGGCAGGGAAACTTGTATGTTTTACTTACCCTGGCACTAAGCATAGTGTTTTGCCCACAGTAAGTGCTGAATAAACATTTTTCTAAACAATAAATGAAATGACAGATTCTCTGAAGATGAGAGAAAATCCCATAAGTGAACAGCCAATGCACAGAAAAATGCCCTAAAGCCAGGGAGTTGTTGTTGCCAGTGGCTTGGGCACTTTTTGTAGTCTAGGTGACTCAAATGAGTACAGATATATATGTATGTGTATGTGTGTGTGTGCGCGTGTATGGGTGCACATATAAATGTTTAAGTGTATTGCCTTCTTTATCCAGGAAGTACACACATCAGCCATTCAACCAGAAAACACTGAATACATGCCAAGTTTGCCAACAAATGTTTGTTGTTTTTGTTGTT
>NW_006921595.1:3211890-3213635 GCF_000298275.1 Orycteropus afer afer
CTAACCAGAAGGCTGGAGGTTCAAACCCACCAGCCACTCCTGGGAAGGAAGAGTGGGCGATCTATTTCCATAGAGGTACTGCCTCGGAAACCCAAGGAGGGGTCACTATGAGTCAGATCCAACTCAATGGCAGTGAGTTTGTTTTTTTTTTAGTACTGAACTAAAGGAGCCTTGGTGACACAATGGTTAATCTCTCGGCCACTAACTGAAAAGCTGGTGGTTCGAACCTACCCAGCAGCTCTACAGGAGAAAGACCTAGCATCTACTCCCCATCAAGATTATAGTTTAGAAAACCCTATGGGGCACCATCTAAGATACAATTACTGGTCTCCCATCGTCTGGGGCAAAGAAGAATGAAGAAAATCAAAGATGAACGAAAACAGGGATTAGTGGATCAAAGGAACCTCAGCCCACAGGACTCTGAGACCAGAAGACCTAGATGGTGCCTGGCTACCAAAGCCTACCACTCAGAAAGGGATCAAAGTTAGAGCTTCTGGATAGAGCAGGAGAAAAATGTGGAACAAAACTGAAAACATAAGAAAGACAAAGATTACTGGTGAAACCCCCAAGATTATGGCACCTAGACACCCTTCAGGCCTGGAATTAAACTTATTTCCATGGCTTAACTCTCAGACAAACAACAGACAGGCCTACAAGTTGAACAATTACACCAGGGAGGTACACTCCTTAGAATAATCAACGATGGGAGATCAGAAGGGCAGCATTTGCACAGGGAGAACAGGTAGGGAGGCAGGAATGCACAGGAAAGGATACAGGGAAAGGGTAACCACAGAGAGGAAGTGGGAACAGACTTCTTCTACTGTGGGGTTTGTAATCAGTGTTATGAAACAAAATGTGTACGAACTGTTGAATAGAAAATGAATCTGCTCTGTAAAATTTCACCCAAATCACATTAAAAAGTTAAAACAACAAAACAAAAACCCTATGGGGCAGTTCTACTCTGTGACATGGGGTCAGTATGAGTTGGAATCAACTCAATTGTACCTAACAACACTACCTCTAAATTACTAAAACAGTTTTAACAGCTGGATGCTGGAAAAACAAATCTAGACTCATCTGAACCTCAAAGTAATTAAACTATGTGAAAATCAAGAAAAGAGCAACTGTTGAATGGACTGTATTTTATAAGTGTCCCAAAAAAAGGGTGGAAACACACTGATTTGGAAAAAGATTTTCCTCTCTTCAGTGGGCCCTGTCAAAGTCACTCATCTTTAAGTTGCCTACAAAGACAGGAGGACCTTGGGCAGCCAGCAGTACCTACTGAATCTCACTGGAGCAGGAAAGAAGCTAGCTCTCACTGACATTGAACCACTGGAAAGAAGCTACAGAGTTGGGCTATGGACAAGGATTCCGTCTGCACCTGAGAACAGGGAAACTTCCTCCCTCACATCTTCAAACCCTCACACAAAAGATCTTAGTGTTAATCACCACTTGTTGTTGTTGTTGTTGTTGTTGTTGTTATGTGCTGTCGAGTCAGCCCCGACTCATAGCGACCCCTCCTTGGGTTTCCAAGGTGATATCACTACACATGATGAGGAGCTCTGGTAACATAGTGCCTAAGGCACTTTACTGCTAACCAGAAGGCTGGCGGTTCAAACCCACCAACCACTCCTCGGAAGGAAGGTTGGGCATTCCTACTTTCGTAGTGATACTGCCTTGGAAACCCAAGGAGGGGTCACTATGAGTCAGGGCCGACTTGATGGCAAATAACAACAACAACAACA
>NW_006921595.1:3218480-3222823 GCF_000298275.1 Orycteropus afer afer
GTGGGGCTGGCGCGGGATCGGGCAGTGTTTCGTTCTGCTGTGCATGGGGTCGCTATGAGTCGGTAACGACTCGACGGCACTTAACAACAACAACAACATATGAAAAAAACATCCCTGAGCTGAAAAAATACATGACCTCTTAGAGCTCATCAATCTCAGCAGGATTAATTATAGATAGGAATGAAGTGGAAAAACATGTACATACATACATCCTGGAAAAAAAGAATTTCCTGTCCTTTGAGGATAGAAATCATCTTATAAGCTTTCAAATGGAAAGAACAAGTAAGTAGAAAATGGAAAAATGGTACTAAACTGGATTTCTCATCTATAATCCTGGGAGTAACAAAAGAGAACAATTTTCAAACTGAAAACAATTCTACCTTTAGCCAAGTTACTATTTATATGAAAGCAAAGAAAAAATATTTTGGGCATTTAACAGCTCAGAACATATACCATCCAAAAACCCTTTCTAAGGAAATTACTCACAAAAGTGCACCTACCAAAATAATGAACCTCTCAATATACTGAAAAGGAAAAATTAAGAACATTTTAAGAAAACAACAGTGAGCAATGAAACTTGTATATGTTACATTTAAATTGATACACATAATATTGTGATTGGAACTATTACAAAATTAGGAGATTTGCAAACAAAAGCTATATTCTGCCAGTGAAAATTTGAAGTAGAATGTAAAGTCCAAATTATCTTATAAATATCCAGGAGTTGGACATAGAAGAGAGAGGATCAAGGACATCAGCACAGAAAGGGAAGTCTCAGAGAAAAGCCCTAATTTTGAAAGAACAAAAGAGAAGCACATATTTACAAATACATATAAAAGGAAGAAAATCAGTAGAAAAACAGATGCATAGTAGAAGTTCTGAATAAACCTAGAGAAAAGGCAAAGCAACTTGAGCAATCTAGAAAAAGCTGGGGAAGAATAAAGATGTGTTATTTACTATGAAAAGCCATTCTGTATGGATCATCAATTATTGCCATTTATAGGAATGGGAATTCCAGAATACTTAATTGTGCTCATGAGGAACCTGCACACAGACTAAGAACAGAACAAGGGGGTATTGCATGGTTTTAAATCAGGAAAGGTGTGTGTCAGGGTTGTATACTTTCACCATATTTATTCAATATGTAAGCTGGACTAGATGAAGAAGAATATGGCATCAGAATTGGAGAAAGATTCATTAACCACCTGTGATAGGCAGATGACACAATTTTGCTTGCTGGAAGTAAAGAGAACTTGAAGCACTTACTGGTGAAGATCAAAAACTACAGCCTTCAATATGGATTATACCACAACATAAAGAAAACAAAAATCTTCACAACTGGACCAATAAGTAACATGGAGAAAACAGTGAAGTTGTCAAGGATTTCATTTTACTAGGCTCCACAATCAAAAGCAGTAGTTAAGAAACCAATGGCATATTGCATTAGGCAAATCTGCAAAAAATCTATTTAAAGTGTTAAAAAGCAAAGATGTCACTTTGAGGACATGTACCAAACTATGGTATTTCAATTGCCTCATACATATGCAAAAGCTAGACAATGAATAAGGAAGGTCGAAGAAGATTTGATGCCTTTGAATTATGGTGTTGGCCAGGAATATTGAATATACCATGGACTGTCAGAAGAATGAACCAATTTGTTTTGGAAGAAGTACAGCCAGAATGTCCCTTAGAAACAAGGATAGTGAGACTAGTCTCTTGTACTTTGGACATGTTATCAGGAGGGATCAGTCCCAGGAGAAGGACATCACGCTTGGTAAAGTAGAGGGTTAGCTAAAAGAGGCAGACTGTAAATGAGATGGACTGACACAGTGGCTGCAACAACGGGCTCAAACACAGCAATGACTTTCACGATTGTGTAGGACTAGCCAGGGTTTCATTTGGCTGTGCATGGGGTAACTATGAGTCAGGGCCAACTCAACCCACCTAACAATAACAGGGAACACAAGGAAACCTAACTATAGATTATCTGCAGTCAAAAATACAATTCAAGAAAACATTACAGAAGTAAAATCTAGATTTACAACTACATATTTAAAGGGCACATTGAGTCCTAGAATAAACCAAAACCAAACTCACTGTCACCGAGTCGATTCCAACTCACAGCGACCCCCGCCACTGGGTTTCCAAGGTTGTAAATCTTTATGGAAACAGACTGTCTCATCTTTCTTCCATGGAGCAGTTGGTGGGTTTGAACCACCAACCTTCTGATTGGCAGTCAAATGCCTTAACCAATATACCACCAGAACTCCTTCCTAGAAAAAAGATCCCAAATACTCAACACTATTTAAAATATAATCCTAGTAAAAATAGGATCCAACGGATCTACCATCTCAGGACCATAGTACTGGGGGTCACCAGACTCAATCGGCACAACAAAATACAAAAAAGCCTTGTTCCTCATCCTACATTGGTGAGTAGCAACTGGGGTCTTAAAAGCTTTCAAGTGGCCATCTAAGATGTAGCTAATGGTCTCCTATCATCAGAAGCGAAGTAGAGTACAAAAACAAAACAACAACAAAAAAAGGGCATTTGGAAGCAATCAGCCCTAGGACACGATGGCCCTCCAGACCAGAAGAACTAGACGGTACCCAGCTACCAATGCCAATCACTCAGGAAAGGATCAAATCTGGAGATTCTGGATAGACTGGGAGGAAAAACATGGAACAAAATCCAAAAACTCAATAATGACCAGAATTACTGGTTGGATGGAGTCTGGTGAGACCCCCAATACTATGGTCCTGGGATACATTCTGGGCCTGGAATAAAGCTCGCTCCCAGGGGCTGGCTCTCAGCCCAATTGTAAACAAGATGTACATACAGTCCACTCAACCCAGGGTAATGCACCCACATACTCTATGGAAATGCATCCCTTGGAGCAATTGACCACAGGGCACCAGAGGGGCAACATGCACACGGAGGAAATGAAGGACAAACAGGAGTGCATAACTATGAGGCACAGGGGGAGGGTTACTGGTCAGGGAGGGGAGGAGACTGGGTTAGGGTTGGACATGGTAAATGTTTAGTTTCTCCAGTGAAACTAAATGTACACATAATGTTGAATGTAAAACAAACTCTTACAATATTTTTTTTTTTTTTAAAGGACTAATGGGCCACGTGCACCCAGCCTCCACAACCCTGAGACCAGAAGAACTAGATGGTGCCTGGCTACCACTGTTGACTGTCCTGAAAGGGATCACAACAGAAGGTCCTAGATAGAGTGGGAGAAAAATGTGCAACAGAAGGTGTCCTAGATAGAGTGGGAGAAAAATGTGCAACAGAATTCAAAATCATAAATTGCAACAACAACAACAGGCTTATTGGTCTGATAGGGACTGGTGGAACCCCCAACACGATGGTTTGCTTCAAGCCTGGAACTGAAGTCACCCTTGGCTCAACTTTCAGTCAAACGAGAGACAGGCCTATAAGGTGAACATGAAACACCAGGAAGGTACCCCAAGGAGAAGCATCCCTTAGAGTTCAATCAGCCATGAGACTTCAGAGGGGCAGCAGTCACATAGAGGGAAAGCTGGACAGACAGGAATGCATAGATAAGAAGGGCACAGGGAAGGGGTAGTCAGAGGGAGGAGAGGGGAGGAGAGCTTTTTGTGATTAAGGATTGTAATCAGGGCCATGAAACCAAATGTGCATGAATTGTTGTGAGTAAAATGAATCTGTTCTGTACATCTGCAGCCAAATCACAATTTAAAAAAAAAAATGTAATATAATCCTAGTAAAAGGAACAGTCATCAAAAATAGAGTTTTCTTGGGGACTCTGGCAAAGAACTAAGTCAATTTAAAAGGAGGGAAAATCAGGCTGGTCTTAGGTTTTTCCATAGTAGCATTTTACTCTAGAAGACAGTATAAGATTGAATATAATATCCTCAAGTATTAAAAAGTCTAACCCAAAGATTTTAACACCCAATCTAATGGTTATTCAAAAACAAAAATGACACACGAGCAACTTTAAACATGAAAAATTCTAGGGACTTTTTCACCACAAATTCTATTTGAAAGGTTTCTATGAGGATGAATGCATTTAACTAAGAGATGCATGGAATAACTAAAGGAAAAGGACCGGCAAAGAGAACTGAATCTAACTTTATGATTAAGACTAAAACAGAAGTTGGAAATATGATTAGGTAATACATAAATTATATACAAAGTTAAGAGAGGTAGGAGAATTGGATAATGTGGGAGGTAGCGTAAGTTCAGCTATTTTATCTTTAATAGCTGGGTGTCAGAAAGTCTCTTAAAGCTGACAAAGCAAATAATGAATGTATAAATATATGAAGTACTAGAAAAGTAAACATTAAGATAATGTA
>NW_006921595.1:3225461-3231617 GCF_000298275.1 Orycteropus afer afer
GGCAGTGTTTTGTTCTGCTGTACATGGATGGGGTCGCTGAGTCAGAAACTACTCGACGGCACTTAACAACAACAATAACTAAAATTGGGTCACAGAGTAAAGACAGAAGAAAAAGAGGAAACATGAATTTCATCACTATTCATCAAAATAAATTAAGTGTCTAAAAAGTGTAAGAATTAAGGGTATCATATAGCTATAATTAAGGAGCTCTGGTAGTGTAGTGGTTAAGGCATTTGGCTGCTAACCAGAGTCAGCAGTTCAAACCCACCAGCTGCTCCATGGGAGGAAGGGGCAATCTATCTCCACGAAGATTTACAGCCTCAGAAACTCAATGGAGGTTGCTATGAGTCAGAACTGACTTGATGGCAGTGAGTTTGTTTGTTTGTTTTTATAGTTATAATTAGAGAATCCTGGGTGACATAAGTAGTTTGTGATTAGTTGCTAACCTAAAGGCTGGATATTTAAACTTACCCAGCAGCTCTGTGGAAGAAAGCCTTGACCAACTGCATCGGCAATGATCGTGTTACTGTGTGCCGTTAAATAGATACTGATTCACAGCAATGCTACAGGACAGAGAATTGCCCCATAGTGCACTGCCCCACTTTATATAATCTTCATGGGAGTAGATAACCAGGTCCTTTTTCCTGCAGAGCTGCTGGTAGGTTCCAAATGCCAATCTTTTGGTTATGCAGTGGAGTGCTTAACCACTGTGCCACAAGGGCTCCTTCTGTAAAGATTATAGACAAGACCCTGTGGAGCAGTTCTACTCTGCAACATATGGGGTCGCCATGAGTCAGGGGCCACCTTGATGGCAGCTAACAACAGCATAGCTACAATTAAGAAAGTAATAACTTTCAAAAACAAAAATATATAGAACAAAGAAAAATAGGCCACTCAGTGGAACATTTTTAAAAAGCTATGAAAATACAAAATGTAACAATGAACTAAAAACTAAACATATTAGTAAATGTAAATGGACCAAACCAACCCAGTAAAAGAACAAAATGATCAGACTAGATTCCAAACAAAATCTTATACAAGAAACATATCTGAAATAAAAGCACGGAGAGAAAAAAGGAAGAGAAAACATATAGTGGGCAAAATACAAACTAAAAGAAAGCAAGTTACAATGTTAGTATCATAATAAGGCTACCAAGAACTGAAAGCATTAAAGGAGACAGAGACATCTGTAATGCTAAAAGATGTAATTTGCAGCTAAGTTATAATCTTTATGACCACTTACACCCATAATACAACATCAACATTCAAAGCAAAGAGGGAGGGAGGGACAAGGGGGGAGAGAGAGAAAGAGAGACATACATATATACATACATACACACATACATACATAAATGGGTGATAGAGAAAAATAGAAACCTTAGTAGTAAGGAGATTTTAATTCACCTCAGTCCATGTTAAATCAAGGAAATCAAAATATGGATCAAAAGACTTTTAAGTGGAATATAAATATGAAATATTTGCCAATACTGACCACATACCAAACCAAAGAAATTCTTAATCGTACAGAAAACAGCTTCTGATCACACATGCAGTAACATTAAAAAACAAATAGCAAAACCAAGGGAACAAAGCTTTTAACACCTGGACATTTACTTAAAAACACTCCCTCTCAAATAACTTTTGAGCCAAAGAAGAAATTTTTTAAAATATACAAAATATCTTTTTTTTTTTTTTTAAAGTAACAATAAAACACTGCATACCAGAACCTATGGAACAGGGCTGAAACTGTTCAGAGAAAAATCGACTTAGGCTAAAGAATACGAAAATGTAAAAGAGAATGAGACAGGTAAGAAGGGAAGGAGGGTACTTCATTATGACTTGCATTTGTACTTTGACTGCTAACCAGAAGACTGGCTGTTCAAACTCATCAGCCACTCCTCGGAAGGAAGGTTTGGCAATCTACTTCTGTAGTGATACTGCCTCAGAAACCCAAGGAGGGGTCGCTATGAGTTGGGTCCGACTCAATGGCACATAACAACAACAATGGCTGACGGAGGAGCCCTAGCAGCATGGTGGTTAAGCACTTGGCTGCCAATCCAAAAGTTGGCAGTTTGAACCCACCAGCTGCTCCACGGGAGAAAGATGTGGCAGTTAGCTCTTGTCAAGATTACAGCTTTGGAAACTCTATGGAGCAGTTCTACTCCGTCCTTTAGGGTTGCTATGGTCTGAATTGACTCAACTGTAGTGGGTTCAGTTTTTGGGTAATGATGTTGCATCTTCCCACGTGCATACTGGCTATTTGTGTACCTTCTTTGCAAAAATGTCAATTCTCATCCTTTGGCCATTTTTAAATAGGGTTGTTGTAGTCTTTCGTTGCTGAGTTGTAGTTCTTTACATATTTAGGTTATTAAACCCTTATCAGATATACGGTTCCTAAATATTTTCTTCCATTCTGTAAAGTAACTCTTTAGTTTGTTGATAAAGTTCTTTGAAGCACAATGGTTTTATTTTAATGAAGAAATTCCATTTATCTACTTTGTCTTTTGCTGCTTGTATTTTTTTTGTGTGTCATATCAAAGAACTCACTCTCTAAAACTAAATCTCAAAGCATTACCCCTACACATTTTGTTCCAACAATTTACTGTTTTCATTCTTACTGATCCATTTTGGGATAATTTTCATATGTGGTGTGATATATGGGTCCACCTTCATTCTTCTGCACATGAAGATCTAGTTGACCCAGCACCATTTATTAAAGAAAGTATTTTCCCCCCTTCTGAATGGACTTAGCACCCTTATCGAAAATATTTGGCCAGAGATACAGCTTTTCTTTCTAGACTCTCAATTATAGTCCATCAGTTGATATGTCTGTTATTAGGTAAATACCAGACTGTTTTTTATTATTGTAGCTTTATACTATGTTTTCAAATCAAGAAATGAGTTTTTGTGCTGCTCTTTTAAGAGTGCTTTGGCCATTTGAAACCCTTTGAAATTCATATAAATTTAAAGTTGGTTTTTTCTATTTTTTCCTCTAACCAAAAAACCCAAACCCCCTGCCGCTGAGTCAATTTCAACTCAGAGCAACCTTTATTGGGTATCCAAGGTAGTAAATCTTTATGAAAGTAGATTACCTCCTCTTTTCTCTGCAGAGAGACTGGAGGGCTTGAACTGCCAACCTTCTGGTTAGCAGTCAAATATCTTAGGCACTGTGCCACCAAACCTTTTTTTTCCCCCTCTATAGAAATCCTTTTATTAAACCTTAAGAAAGACAAAGACAAAATAAAGACAATCATCCAGGATGAGGGAAACCACCAGCAAGCACACAGTACAGAGGATGATTGGAATCTACTGATTTAGGGCCATGGGCTAATTATGTATGATAGAAAACAAAGGAATCATCACAAAATCACTATTAGCGGCAGGTCAATTCATCACTGTTGCAGGGCAGACAGAAGCAAAGACCGTGACTGGGATACATACACAACTGCATATTAAAAAGGGTACATAATTACTTCTGGGGCTTGACCATCTGGCCACATCGTGGCCAACGTATGACTCATGACTATATGCAGCCCTTAGTCATAGCCACCAGGACCTCATCTTTTAACTTAAACTAGGTAACAAGAAACTATTTTGGGTAAATTATTAAGGGCGCTCCTCAGCACGTTTCCTAGTTCTTTGTGTAAGCATGAGGGAAACTACCCCTCCCTGGTTTAATGATTAGAAAGAACTGAAATGGTGTCTGAACTTAGTCAAGACTCAAAATGGAGTTCAGATTCCTGTTGTAGAGAGACCGCAGACTTCTAGGAACCAAGTGCTTTAGAATTTAAGCTCTAATTCATTCCCGCCTCTGATAATGGATTTTATTTAAAACTCTTTGATCACATTTAGGTGCTTTCTTCTGCACAGACTGGTTGATGGCTCTGGTTTCTCTATTTTTTCAAAGAAGGTTACTGGAATTTTGATAAGGATGCCATCTTAACAATATGAAGTCTTCTGATCCATGAACAAGCACTAAATAACTCTCCATTTATTTAGGTCTCCTTTATTTTTTTCAGCAATGTTTTATGGTTTTCAATGTACAAGTCTTTCATCTCCTATTTAGATTTATTTTTAGGTATTCTATTCTTTCAGATGTTATTGTAAGCGGAATTATTTTCTGAATTTCCTTTTCAGATCACTCATTGCTGGCATATAGAAATCTAACTGATTTTTGTGTGTTGACCTTTCACCCTGAAATTCTATTGAATTAATCTATTAACTCCAGTAGCTTTCTTCTGGATTCTCTGGGATTTTCTATGGCACACAGGATCATGCCATCTGTGACAGGGAATAATTTTAGTTAGTTCTTCCTTCCTACTATGAGTACCATTTTACTTATTTTTCTTGACTAACTGTTCTGGCTATGGTTTCCAGTACAATATTGAATGGCACTGGTAAAAGCAGATATCCTTGTCTAGTTCCTGATCTTCAGTAAAAAGCTTTCAGTCTTTCTGCATTGAGTATGTTAGCTGTGTTTAATTTTCATAATAATATTATCATAATAAGGAATTTTTTTAAAATCATGAAAGGGTTTATTTATGGATTGTTGCTTTTTAAATCATAAAAGGGTGTTACATTTTGTCACATTACATTACATTGTCTGTCAATGCATGCTTTTGCTGCATTGACAGATGATCATGCAGCTCTTTCCCTTTATTCTATTAACGTGATGTACTATACTGAGTAGTTTTCTAATGTTGAACTACCCCTTCATTCCTGGAATAAATCCTACTTCATCAAGGTGTATAATTCTTTTAATATGGTGTCTGATATTGTCTGCTAGTACTTTGTTAAGGATTTTTGTATCTATATATTCATAAAGGATATTGATCTACAGTTTTGTTTTCTTATAGTCTCTTTAGGAGCTCTTTATCTGGCAGTGGTATCAGGATAAGGCTAGCCTCATAGAATGAGTTAGGGAATCCCTCGTCTTCCAAATTCATTTTTGACCAACAATTCAAAAATTCTAAATAAAATACTAGCAACTAGATTCCACCACTACACTAATAGTAAAATACTAAAAGTGATCATACTGAAGTAAAAGACAAGTCAAGAATGTCAATTACAACCATTACTTTACGTTTTTCTGGAAATACAAGTTAAAACAATCAAACAAGTAAAAGAAATTTAAAATACAACAGTGGAAACTAGGAGAAAAAATTATCACTATTTGTAGATCATACTATATATACTTGGCAAAACCAAAGATAATGAAAAGCTATTATGGGGGTGGGGAGATGGGTACCTTATTCATGAGAATAATCAAAGGGTGTCTCACAAACAATCATTCAAATAACAATCTGTTAGAAGAATTAAAAGGATAAAATATGCAGGAATAAGCTAAATAAGAAATTTATAATGCTCGGGCAATCAACTTCTATAGTGATACTGCCCCGGAAATCTGAAGAAGGGTCGCTATGAGTTGGATCCGACTTGACAGCAATGAGTTTGGTTTGGTTTTTTGGTATATAAAGAAACTTTAAAACACCACTGAGGAAGACAAAAGAAGAACTTACAAATGGGAAGGCTAATTATATTCTTGGCAAGAAAGCCTAATACCAAAGATAACAATTTCAGTTTTCTGATAGAAATTTATAAGTTTAATGTACTCTTTATAAAAATACTAACACAATTCTTATTTTTAAAACTAGACAAATTAGTTCTAAAGTTCATAAAGAAAGTAATCAAGCATGAATGGTCACAAAGTTTAGAAAGAAAAGAAAACTGAGGGAAAAGTAGAATGTCTGGCTATTAAAGCATATTATAAAGCTACCTTAATTAAAACAGCATGATACAAAGAAAGACACTGGGAGGAGTACAAGAGTTAACAGCAACTGAGGTAAATACTCTTACATACACAATCCTGCAATAACAATAATATATGAGTACATACATAGACTGATGTGCAAGAACAAGTATGGGCAGAAAAATGAGACTATACCCACAATGATACATAGGTTTGACAGAGGATACTTGTACATATGTATTTACATACTGCTAAAACGGCAAGGAGGCCACATGTTCTGACCTCCTAGAACCCCACAAGAGGAAGACAGGATTACCAGCAGTAACCCAAGGCCTATTCCTACAAAGCCAGACATGCTGCCTCCCTCCAGCCCTTTCTCCAACCGTTCCTCCCAAAGCACCCACCAC
>NW_006921595.1:3233984-3276304 GCF_000298275.1 Orycteropus afer afer
CTAAGCACCTGAGAGAGAGTGGGCACCTTCCAGAACATTGTTTTGTGCCACTCCCAACAGAAATACTCCAGGTGGACACCTTCAGCAATCAGGAGCTCCTCAGTTGCTCATAGCAAATCCCACCTTGGAGTTTACAAAGACTTATGGGTAGAAAAGCCACACAAAGTAATTTACTAGTGCACATACACTGCAAATAAATCTATGAATACTGTACAGTGTGTAGGAGAGTTATGAAAACTTCGTAGTCATAACCAAAAACCTTGAGGGAATAGTGGCTGGGCTTGAAGGCTCAGGATGACAGTCTCAGCGCATATCAAGGTCAACTGGCACAACACAGTCCACAAAGAAAATGTTTTACATCGTACTTTGGTGAGTAGCAACTGGGATCTTAAAAGCTTGTGATCAGCCATCTAGGGTGCAACTACTGGTCTTTTCCTGTCCAGAGTAAAGAGCTAAGAAAATCAAATCTGTATGGAAACAATTAGTCCAAAGGAATAAAGGACCATAGGATCTTCAGCCTCCACTACTCTGAGACCAGAAGACATAGATGATACCCAGCTACCACTACCGACTGCTGTGAAAGGGATCACAATAGAAACTCTTGGACAGAATCGGGAAGAAATGTGGACCAAAATTCAAAATCATAAAAAAGAACAGGCTCTCCGGTCAGATACAGACTGGTGGTGTCCATAGTCAACCTTCCACCCTGGAACTGAACTCATCTCCAGGGATCATCTTTCAGTCAAACAGAAGCCAGGTCTATAAAGTGGATGATAATGCTAGGGAGGTAGCAACCATAAGAGATCAAAAGGGCAGCATTTGTCCAAGGATAAAGAGAAATTTATCTTAAGAAAATGGCTCACAAACGTATGTTGTTGTTGTTGTTGTTATGTGCCATCGAGTCAGACCCGACTCATAGCGACCCCTCCTTGGGTTTCCAAGGCAGTATCACTAAGGAAATAGATTGCTGGAGGAGGGGCTGGTGGGCACAAACCGGTATAGAAGCCAGCAAGTCCAAAGTCCCTGGATCAAGTGTCAAGCTGGAGGCTGTTCCTGGCTCCCGCAACCACAGGGGCCGAGAAGCTCAAGGCTGGCAGGCAGTACACCGGCTGTTGACTCCAACAAATGACGAATCCAAGATCTCCAGGCTAAATGGTGGACTGCTCGCTCACGGACAGTTGTAGGCAGCACAACAGAATCCTGATCCACAGAAGAATGTCTCTCTTCCCAGGATGTCCCTGGATATCCTGGAAGCAGGCCACACCCCTAGGGAAACTCCCCTTGAACAGACTTGGCCACTCAGAACACAGTCATCCGATCCCATCATGGGAACGACCACACAGAACTGGGGTCCAGCCAAGTTGACACACAGCTCCAACTATCACACTCGGCAACCCAAGGAGAGGTCACTATGAGTTGGGGCCAACTCAACAGCACATAACAACAACAACAACAGAAAAATCAACCATGTAAGATCAAAAGGGCAGCCTTTGCCTAGGGATAAAACTACGAAGGCAGGAAGGGCTACAAAAGGAGGAGAAAGAGAAAATAGTAGAGACAGAGAAGGAAAGGACAGAGCACTGTTACAACTGTGGGGATTGCAATGAATGTCACAAAACAAAATGTGAATGAATTGTTGAATGGAAAACCATTTTGCTCTGTAAACTTTCGCCCAAATCACAATAAAATTAAAGTAAAACAAGCAAGAAACAAATGAAAAACAACATGACACTAGAATAAGATGTCTGAATCAATAGATTTGGAAAAAGTCCAGAAGGAGAACCAAACACATATTGGAAGTTGGTGTATGATACGACTGTATTTCAAATGAAAACATAGGGAAAATTTTCATTCTCATGAAAATCAAAATTACATTAAAATACCTTTTTTAGTCATCAGATTTGCAAAGTTAAAAAAGCATGATAATGTATTTTGTTGGTGAGGGTATTCACTAGCAACTTCATAGATCACAGATGGGAATTAAAATGGGAACAGCATTCTTTGGGCAGGAAATTAGCAAATAATTATCAAAAATACAAATGTATGTACATCCCTACTTCAAGGAATTCATTTCATAGACATATTTATACACATACAACATACCAGAACAAGGTAAATGTCCATCAACAAGGGACTGGTTAACAAATTATGGTTCATTCACCTACGAAATATAAGATAATTGTAAAGAAGCATGATAAAGCTCATTTAGAACAATTGCCACCATATAGTAGAGGGGAAAAAAAATAAACACTTAAGGTTCACAACTGTGTACACTAGGTATCACTGCATAAAATCTGTGTAGGAAGAACACATGTATGTATTTGTTTGCATATGCATTAAGTGTGTCTGGATGGCTTCACAAGAAACTGGTAGTACTGGCTATCTCTGGAAAGGGTGACTGAGTGATTGAAATATGATAAACTTTTCAAGGGATATGCTTTGTACTTCCTTTGTTTTTGAACCATGAACACATTAACTGTTTGACAATAAATGTTAATTAAAAGAAAAGAGGTGAGTGCAAATAAAAAGAAATCATTGTTGGGACACAGTTCTCCATGGGTCTCTCATGTTTCTGCACATTTGTAAGCAGAAGCACTGACTACCTTTGTTCCAGAGTGCCTTTTCAAGGGTGTTTATATAGTGAACAGCCTTGGAATATAAGAGGTATTTCCCCCTCCAGAGCAATGGACAGATACGTTTACTTCCTATATAAAAGATTCAGGTTTTTCATGCTCAGGGTTTCTCTTCTGTAATACAACTCACTGAGTGCACCAGTGTCACCTGGCAATCTTCACATTATTCTGGCACAAAAATTGCTGTCACCCTGGCCACTGCTATGAGTAGTAAGTCCTCTATCTCTGACTTGGGGGTCTTACATCTCCTACCATAAACAATGAAACTATGGTAGGCTATTTTGTTAGTTTATAAACCAAAAAGACCAATCCACTGCGATCAAGTCAATTCTGACTCACAGAGGCCCTTTGGGGTTTCCAAGGCTGCAAATCTTTACAGAAGCATACCAGCTCATCTTTCTTCTGTGGAGAGACTGGCAGGTTCGAACCACTGACCTTTTGGTTAGCAGCCCAATGCTTTAACCACAGTACCACAAAGGTCTGTTGTTAATGTATGTTGTTGTTGTTGTTATGTACCGTCAAGTCAAACCTGACTCACAGCGACCCCTCCTTGGGTTTTCAAGGCAGTATCACTGTGGAAGTTGACTGCCCAACCTTCCTTCTGAGCAGTGGCTGGTGGGTTTGAACCGCCAGCCTTCTGGTTAGCAGTCAAGTGTCTTAGGCACTACGTTACCAGAGCTCCCTGTTAATGTATAAGTAGGGTAAAATCTCAGACCCTTCATAGTTTTTGATAAGTATATAAGAAAAATCAAACTCACTGCCGTTGAGTCAGATCCAACTCACAGTGCCCCTCCCTGGGTTTCCGAGGCAGTATCACTACAGAAGTAGATTGCCCAACCTTCCTTCCAAGGAGTGGCTGGTGGGTTTGAAATGCCAGCTTTCTGGCTAACAGTCAAATGCCTTAGGTACTATGCCACCAAAGCTCCTCTTTGATAAGTATAAGTCAAAATCATATTAGATAGCAGGAAATAAAGCTATAAACATTAAAAGGGATGGGGGGGGGATTTTTTTTTTTTGGACTAATTTCTTGAATCTTTGATTTTCCTCACTCTTCTTTATTCTGGACAGGGAGAGACCAGTAGTCACATCTTGGATGGCCACTTGCTAGCTTTCAAGACCCCAGTCGCTACTCACCACAACAGGATGTAGAACATTGTCTTTGGGAACTATTTTATGCCAGTTGACATAGATGTCCCCCAAGAGTGTGGTCCTAAACCCTCAAGCCTAGTGATTCATTCCCTCAAGGTGTTTGGTTATGGCTACGTTTTCATAACTTTGCCCTGTTTGCTCTACTATATTCATGGATATATTTACAGCACATATGATACATATGTAGAAATGGATATATGTTTAGTAGAGGATATGGAGAAATATCCAGACAGGACATTTCTCCATATCCTCTACTAAACATATATACTGGAGGTTCAAACCCACCAGCCACTCCTCGGAAGGAAGGTTGGGCAATCTACTTCCGTAGTGATACCACCTCGGAAACCCAAGAAGGGGTCGCTATGAGTCGGGGCCAACTCGACAGCACATAACAACAACAACAAACATATATACGGTTACGAGTGTAGTCCCATTCGTCTTTCCATACCTGTCCTTTGCCTTATTGTATACGATTTCCCCTTACTGTATACAGGCATACCCAGAGATATTGTGGATTCAGTTTCAGTCTACTGCAATAAAGTAAATAATGCAATAAAGCGAGTCACATGAATTTTTTTGGTTTCCCAGTACATATAAGAGTTATGTTTATACTATATTGTAGCCTATTAAGTGTGCAACAGCATTATGAAAAAGTTTGAAATACTGTGAGAATTACCAAAACGTGACACAGACACAAAGTGACCACATGCTGTTGGAAAATGGTGCCTAAAGACTTAACTCAATGGAGAATTGCCATAAACCTTCAATCTGTAAAAAACACAGTATCTATGAAGCACAATAAAGCAAAGAACAATAAGATAAAGAGTGCCTGACAGCTTCTCCATTCACCCAAGTTAGTATGTATCTACTCTCTAGTTAGTGATTTTCCCTACCCTACCCTCTCATCTCTGGTAACCATAAAAGAATTTGTCTTTCTTCTGTGTATAAGCCTTTCCTTGACTTTTTATAATAGCGCCCTCATACACTACTTGTTCTTTTGTGATTGACTTATTTCACTCAACATAATGCCTCCACATTCAACCATGTTACAATGTGTTTTGCGGATTCATCATTATTCTTTAATGCTGCATAGTATTTCACTGTATGTATATATCATAGTTTGTTTATCCATTGTTCTGCTGATGGGCACTTAGGTTGTTTCTATCTTTTTGCTATTGTGAATAATGCTGCAATGAACATGGGTGTGCCTATATCTGTTCATGTCACGGTTCTAATTTCTCTAGGATATATACCTAACAGTGGGATTGCTGGATCATATGGGATTTCTTTTTTTTTTTTAAGAATGCACCATATCATTTTCATAGGGTTTGTATCATTTTCCAATCCCAGTCTGGTGTGTTTTTAATATTAAGTCCTTGGGTAAAGCATTCACTCTTCCTTAAACAAACAAACAAACAAAAAAACCAAACTCACTGCCATCGAGTCATTTCCAACTCATAGCGACCCCTCCTTGGATTTCTGAGGTGGTATCACTATGGAAATAGATTGCTCTACCTTCTTTCTGAGGAGTGGCTAGTGGGCTTGAACCGCCAGCCTTCTAGTTAGCAGTCAAATGCCTTAGGCACTAAACTCATTCATTCATGTGATTATTTATATCAGTATGGACTTAGGTATATTTATTTCATAACCCAATACCATGCTACATTAATTCTGTTTCTCAAATTGTTCCAGCTTTGGTGATTGGGAGCTCTTTTACATTGGTTTCTATACCTCTTTAACATACTCTCATCCTTTTGTTTTTAGAACACTTCCTTGTTTTCTGACATTATAAAGTGCTCCAGGTTAATCTTGACTTTCCCTGTCCTAGTCCTATAATTAGACATTTTCCCAAGAAGCCTGGGCTCCTTTTACTGGAGAATAATATTAACAAACCAACATCTGGTGCTGTATGCCAAAGATGTCTCAGTTATATAAAGGTTCCTCACACCAAAGTATTACAAGGAATTGAAGTACATGCTTAAGAAGTAGAGTTTAAATGGATTAAGATAAAAGGAAACACAAGTAACAATAATCTAGGAAGAGCTGAGAGGTTAAGAAACCTCAAGATATCAAAAATAGTCTACTGGAAAATGGAAGAAATCAAGGAAATCATAAATGCATTATCAATATTTCGATGGCAAAGGAGAGGGATTGTTAGAATATTTTAATTCGTATATTGTTATGTTACTGAGATACAATGTTAAGATACTGAGTTAAATACAATCTCCTCACAACCCTCTGCTCCTCTCTGCCCCCCCCCCCCAAAAAAGGGCAGGACTACTTTGTGTTAATGCTGTCCTCACTGAAACCAAACCACCCAGTGACTAGCGGGGCCACCTCTGAGGCAAATTTAGGGCAAAGTTATGGATAATCAAGGTAAAGGGGACTTAAAGGGGGAAAAAAGCTTTGAAAGTTACTTTCACTTTGAGGTACTCACAAGGCATTTCTTTAATAATTCTCTCTAAAATCTCTTCTGACTCACCAAGATATTCAGCGTTCCTTTGCAAAATCTTTATTCCTCCGTTCTAAAAACTTCTAAAAATCAAATTTCATCATTTTCACATTGTTCTAACATCTACATCCCTGACACATTGTTTACAGCAGCTAGACATTCTATGATCACCTCTTTTTCTCCCCCAAACTGAGTTACTCAACATCAAACCTCCAGTCACCTGTGCTTCTTCTGTCTCCATTTCCAGTTACCACTTCCTTTTCACCTTCATTTCTCTCTTTCCATCATTCTCCCTTGCACCCAGCTACACCTGCTTAGTTATTATTCCTAACCATATCCTCTCTTTGTCTGCAAGTTTTATTAGTCTTTTCAAGGCCTAGGTTATACGTCTAAATAAAGACTGATTTATCTTTTATTGTGTACATATATTTAAAAGAAAAATTGTGATCAGGAAAAACTATCAACAGATGTGGGCTGAATTTTCTTCTTAATAAAGGAAACAAAAAAAAAAAGAGACACTATGGCATGAACGTTTACACCAGGTAGGTGTACTCCTTAGAATGATCAACCATGGTATATAAGAAGAGGAATATTTGCCTAGGGAGATAGCTCACAATGCAAAACACAACCACTGCCGTGGAGTCAGATGCAACTCATAGCAACCCCTCCTTGGGTTTCTGAGGCAGTATCACCACAGAAGTAGTGTGCCCAACCTTCCTTCCGGGGAGTGGCTGGTGAGTTTGAACCACCAGCCTTCTGGTTAGCAGTCAAATGCCTCACGGGCTACACCACCAGAGCTCAGAGGGCAGGAATGCAAAGGAGAGAAGGACACAGGGAAAGGGTGACCACAGGAAGGAAGTGGGAAGAGAACTGTTTCATTGTGGGAAGTGCAATCAGTTATCATGAAACAAATGTGCATGAATTGTTGTGTGGAAAATAAATTTGCTCCATAAACTTTCACCCAAATCCAATTTAAAACAAATGAGATGAATTTGGAAATATATTTTATTAATATTTGTATTAGAGTTCTATAAAATGAGAGTCTGTCAATACCATTATCTTAACCAAAATAAGGATTAATGAAAAAAGAAAAAAAAAACCCTTTGAGAACAGCTATGTATTTTCACTTGGGTCTCTTTCATTCCAAAAGCCTTCTTAGCATCTCTGCTTTTGTTTCTTCATTCATCCAATTTTCATTGAACCTCAAGGAAGTTTATTTAGAATGTTGTAATCACACAAAAATCAACATTATGAAAGTGAAATGATACAGAGAACACAAAAAAAGGCAAGGTTTATATAAAGATCTGAGGAAACATGAGACAAAATAAGGACTATTAAATAAGGGGAAAAAAAAAGAAGTCATCTCCTTCTCATATTTTAATAATGAAATCAGAATTGGAATCTGAAACGACTTTTATGTCTTAAGAGATTGACCAGAACTTTCCTCCTCCTCATTGAAATAATTTTCAGTTTCAATTTCTATTCTATTCACCTTCTTCAGTAATAAGCCACAAGGAAAATATATACCCTAAGATGAACATAGGAGCTCCGGTGGTATAGTGCCTAAGACATCTGACTGCTAACCAGAAGGCTGGCGGTTCAAACTCACCAGTCACTCCTCAGAAAGAAGATTGGGCAATCTACTTCCATAGAGATACCGCCTTGGAAACCCAAGGAGGGGTCACCATGAGTGGAACTGACTCGACAGCAGTGAGTTTGGTTTTTTTAAGATGAACATATTTATTATTGAATAGCCAGCTTTTTATAAATTTTTTTTTTTTAAATTCTATGCAGGATATGAAAAATCTTTATGTCTACAAAGATTAATTTCTGCTAGAATTTCAGAAAACAATTTATTTGTAAAGAAATTTAAAACACTGTGTTGCTTATAAAAGGTAGGGAAATATTTTCCCATCAAATTGCAGCTTTACACTGGCCCATCAAATGAGAACAGGTAATTTTCTAATTACCCCCCCTCCATTTCTTATGGAACTAATATTGGCATGTAATACTTTTAGACTTCTAATTTGGGATCTAAACAACAACAGGCTTCTTAATATCAAAATAATTTCAGATTTGTTAGCATATTAAATAATCTGACATCTATTATATGTTTAACTCTCAAAGTCAAAGACAATTATTTCTTACTAGTAACAACAGCTATTGTTTGTTCAGCATTCTCAAGAACTATGCATGATTTCCCATTTGATACTCACAGTAACCCTATGGAGATGGGTACTATTTCTAGTCCCATTTTTACAAAAGCAAAAACCAGGACCAAGACTATGTAGCTACTAAGTGATTGAACAGGGATCTGAACTAAACTTAGTAATCTGAATTTGAAGTTTATATTCCCAACTGCTGTACTTTGTGACATTTTTAATACAAATTGGTGCTACTTTTGGACAGTTATGTGTTAACCAAACCAAACCAAACTCACTGCTGTGGAGTCGGATCCCACTCATAGCAACTCCTCCTTGGGTTTCCAAAGCAGCATCACTACGGAAGTAGGTTGCCCAACCTTCCTTCAGAGGAGTGGCTGGTGGGTTTGAACTGCCAGCCTTCTGGTTAGCAGTCAAATGCCTTAGGCACTATGCCACCAGAGCTCCCATATGTGTTAAAAGAAGGACAGTAAACTTCAATTGCAATTTTAGTAACTGAATGAGTCTGTAAATTATAAACTACGGTTAAGGTTTTTTATGGCGCAGGACCTCGCAGTGTTTTGTTCTGCTGTATATGGAGTTGCTGTCACAACCAACTTGATGGCACCTGATAACAACAACAAAGTTTTCTATCTGACCATTCCCTATCCATTGTCTTTATAAAGTAAGCACACTCTAAATTTCAAATTGCTCTACAGAATAAAAAGCTTTTTAGAAATATTAATACAAGTGGAACAGGGTAAAATATTGTTTTTCAGGTTGCTTTAATAGTCTTATCTTTTTGTTTGGTTTTTGGTTTATGGTATCTCTAGATATGGATTTTTATTTATGCTGCTCAAGATGATTATATTCTTTCAATCTGCAAATTCCTGTCTCAGCAATTCTACAAAGCTCTCTGTCATCTCCCTTCAAATAGTGCCTCTCCCCAAGTCCATCTCTTTTTCTAAGATTAATATTGTATGATGGTGTATTCTTGTCCAGGCTCCATGCCATGTACCTCTCTCCCATATTTTCCAAATCAATCTATTTCTTTCTCCCTCTCTTTTGTTACAGTCCATAATTTCTGTAGATCTGTCTTATTTTGCTATAGAAATAGCATGTGGGTTTTAGAATATTTTGCTTTTGTTTCTGCCAGGCACTCCAGGGGTATCATCTGCTTTGAAATTTCTGTAATATAGTGTAAGAGATTTAACAATTTCTTCACTTCATGGCACAATAATTCATCAGTAATATGAAAAATAACTTTCGCTTCAATGCTACCCCATAACATAATCTTTATGAAGTCACTTAAAACTGTAATTAGGGATCTACATTTAAGTTAAAAATCAATCACTGAAACCACTAATGCAAATAAACGAACAGAGATGACCAGATAACATAAACCTTCCACAGAAGGCAAAGTTCACACACACCTGCTCAGGCAATGATAACCAGTTGCCGTTCAGTCAATGTAAACATATGGCAACCCCGCGTGTGTCAGAGTAGAACTGTACTTCACAGGATTTTCAATGGCTGGTTTTTGGAAGTAGATTGCCAGGCCTTTCCTCTGAAGTCTCTCTCTGTGTGGACTTGTACCTCCAACCCTTTCAGTTAGCATCTGAGCACATTAACCATTTACACCACCTACAGACTCCCAGACAATGATAACTACCTTTTAACTTTCTGCTCAGTGGTTGGCAAGCGTTTTTTTTTAAAGCCTCAATCATAAGACACACTCCAACTTTAGAAAAGCATCCTGAATTCTGAAAGGTTAAAAGCTGAGGAGAAATATCTTAAAACCAAGAAAATGTAGTATATAAGGCAGAAAGCAAATTTTTAATTTAAAACGAGAACTACAACCACCTAGTAGGCTAGACATGTCTATAGGGGGAGAAAATCCATCCTTTCTTTGCTAACAATATTTAAGTCATTATTTTGGTTTGTTCTAAAACATTTTAGAACATGGAAAAACAAAGAAATGGAGAGAGGATCTCTGCTCATAAAATTATGTTAGGTTCACAGGCTATATACAACAAATTACCAGCTCCATAAACTAGACAGTGAAGTACATTTAAGAGAGAAAGAGTATGAACCAGGTAGTCCCTGACCTAAGAGTCATCTATATAACTGAACACTCACTGTGGCATTGTGATTTTTTTCCACCCTGCCAAAATACAACCTGCTACAGACACCACATAGTGCCTAAGGCACTTGACTGCTAATCAGAAGGCTGGCAGTTCAAACCCACCAGCCACTCCTCAGAAGGAAGATGCGGCAATCTACTTCCGTAGTGATACTGCCTCGGAAACCCAAGGAGGGGTCGCTGAGTTGGGTCCTACTCACCGGCACATAACAACAACAACATAGCCACCACCACTCGTGTCATTCAGAATTCATGATTGTCTTAGGCCTCCCACCTGAACTTCTATTGGACCAGCAGCTTTTATTGTGCAGACACCAGGTCAGGGACTCAAGGTTAACTATTAATACTAGTTCATATATCATATAAAATATTAGGAAAGAAGAAAGCTATAGGCTAGTCTGGAAATCAAACAACATTTACAAAAACATCTCCATGAGAATATATTTGAAAGTCCAAATCACTAACTCACCCTATTCTGGAGTTTGCCTATAGCTAGATTCAGACTGAAAAATAAGCCCAACTATTCTCCTTGCTAACTGTGAATATTTATGTTGTTGTTGTTGGTACGTGCCGTTGAGTCGGACCCGACTCATAGCAACCCCTCCTTGGGTTTCCAAGGCAGTATCACAACGGAAGTAGATTGCCCCATCTTTCTTCTTAGTAGTGGCTGGTGGGTTTGAACTGCCAGCCTTCTGGTTAGTAGTCAAGGGCCTTAAGCACTACGCTACCAGAGCCCCCTGAATGTTTATAGGCAGTTAATTCAATGTACGTAACAATTTCACATCTACCTACTTTTAAGAAAGGCTATAAAAGGTATGATAACCCATATGCTGGGAAAATATTTTTCTTGTTTGAGCAATAACACAAGTTAAAGGCCCATCTCTCTGTTTCATAACTCTGTCTGGAAACCCAACTTCTAAGAATGCAAATAAGATGTTATGAGGAGCCCAGGTGACTAAAAAGATTCTGTTTCAAATTCTCTAACTCACTTTGTTCAAAACTATAATAATCCTAGATGCTGTGCTTAGGCATTAAAGAAGCTAATTTTCACAGAGATGACATTTTAGGGGCTCTGCCTTCAAGGAACGGAGTGCTGCTAGAATTCCCCTGGCCTATTGATAGAGAATCCCATTACCAATCTACCACCTCTCTAACATTTCCATGTCAGTCAACTAAAAGCTCTTTTCTTCATCTTCTGTTATACTATATTTGGCCACTGCCTAAGGGTTAAAACGGAAGCTCTGGTGGCATAGTGTCTAAGGCATCTGACTGCTAACCAGCAGGTTGGCAGTTCAAATCCACCAGCCACTCCTCAAAAGAAGAAGGTTGGGCAATATACTTCCGTAGACATACCGCCTGGGAAATCCAAGGAGAGGTCACTAGGAGTCAGATCTGACTCGACGGCATTAAGTATGGTTGGCTTGTAAGGGTTAAAAATGTTTTGATACTTTAAAAATTATGTGTAATTTTAATGAAGAAGTTGTTTTTCCTCTTCAGTTTTTGTACAAATTTTACTAATTTCTGAATTGCAATACTGTAACAACATATTTAAAACCTGAATCCCCAAGTAGGAGGTAACATATTGGTTTTTATTTTATTTTAATTTATAACTTTTTATTATGATTTGGGTCAAAGTTTACAGAGCAAATTGGCTTTCCAACATACTAGTTCTTTAAGACACTAAACAAGTGATCTAATAGGAAAGTTTAATGACGTGAGCATAGTTAAATCAGGAAATAAAAAACTGTCAACACAACACATAAAAAGATTCCACCCAATCCTCACGTGTCGACATGGTTAGGTTCCAAAGACCATGTCATTATGTGAAAATTACACAACTTCCTTTCCTATTGCCTTCAGCAGGCTTCCTGCAGATACAGCTTCAATGAAGGTCAGAGGCAGAGGCAGCAGCAGATCTTGCAGGCCACTCAGTCTGCCGTTGGGCAGTGGCTTCCAATTCTCCCCAGTTTACAGTACTCTTCTGCTCCCCTGATCCCAAATCATGTCCTCCCCTCTGCCCTGGAGTTACCACCTCCCCATCCACCTGCACTTCTGAGTCCTATGACCCTAGAGGGGTTACGTAACCTTCCTAGGACCCCCTCCTCTTCAGCTATGTTTCCTAAACAGCCAGAACCACCTGTTCCCCCTAAACCTTGGACAGCCAATTTGCTTCTTGCACCCCTGGGTGCCCCAACCCCGCAGGTCCCAGGCCTAATGGGCAGGGATCTCCCTACCAGCTCACTATAACAGCTAAAGGCTCTCTGACACGCAGGGGCCGCTCCCAGGAGCCACCCCTGTATGCAAATAGCTGCTGCAGCCTGTTGCTTTCTCCCCACACTCCATCCCCGCATGCTGCTGCATCATGAGGCTGCCTCCTCACTTCTCTTGGTGCTACTTGCAGGCTTTAGGCCCTCCTCCTGCACCACAGGTCAGGCCGCAGAGCCTATCCACAGTGGCAGGTGCTTCCACTTCACTCATTCTGGTAGTCCCCACACTACCCTCAGACTGGGCTTATGGCCATGGCTACTGCTCTCCTGCACCCCCATACTTATTTTGTCCTCCTCCTGCACAGCTGGACACACCCTGCCCTGCTACTCCATGCTGAGTGTCAGCCTACAGATCCGATGAAGGACCCAGCTGAGAATACTAACCTGTTATGGCTGCTGCTCTGCTCCTCCAGAGCACAGAGCTGAGCCCACAGGACCCCACTTGTGCACCCCACTGGGAGCCCCTAGCCTGACCAACCCAGTGTACTCATTTGCTCCTGAGGCTACACAGACCCACTTCTCCATATAGTGTTGCCCTCAGTGCCCACTAACCCTACCCTTGCCTAGCTCCTTCCACCTGGTCCCCCAGCACCAACTCCCACCCTTGCCTCCAGTGTCCACACCAGCCACAGGAGATTTTTCACTGGAAAGTACATTTTTTTTATTGTTATAAATGCAAAATGCCAGACAATGGAAGAGTTAAGTGAGGAGTAGGTGTATATAAATATATTTGTGCTTTTTAAACTCAAAAGCAGAGGCTCAAAATTTAAGGATATTTATTTTCAAGACACTTACATTAGATAGAAATAACTGTGGAGGGTAATGATAAGATAATGAAGCAAGTATGGTAGACAAGCCTACATACTTTTGAGCCTTAAATTCTGAATTTGAATGAGAAAGCTTTTTTATTTCTTGAGTATGAATTTCAACTAGATCATACAAAACAGCCATTTCAATTCTAAAATGCAGAAGGTTTGGATCTCATCAACTAGTACATTTACTATTCAAAGTAATTACTAAAAACCACTTATGGATATTGGCAAATGAATGGTGGAAAGTGCTATACAGTCACCACTAGGATTGTGAGGCTGAAGCACTACCTCTTTCTTAAAAGAGAAAAAAAGAGCAAATTCTAACTCAATCTGCAAAAATGCTACTGATAGTGGCATGCTCATTTCAATGTTAAAGTTTACACAACTTCAGCAATGTTACCTGAGGAGAAATCTCAGATTAAGTTAACAAAGTACTACACTTACTACATTTTTCATTTAATGCCTTTAGTTAATAAATTAACCAGAGAAATCAGTGGGTATCAGCAGGCTATAATCTCCATCTCTTACTTTATCACTGCATGTCTCTAGTTTCTAATATAAGAAGCTCTGGTGGTATAGTGGTTACAGCATCTGGCTGCTAACAAAAAGGTCAGTGGTTTGAACCCACCAGCTACTCCACAAAAGAAAGATGAGACAATATGTTTCCATAAAGATTTACAGCCTTGGAAATCCAATGGGGATCACTATGAGTTGGAATCGATTTGATGCAGTGAGTTTGGTTTTGAGACTTTCTAACACAGTATCTGGAATTAAGTGCTCAAAAGATACTTGTTAAAAGAGGAAGAATCTTTCCATTAATTGCCTTCACTGTTTCCTAGTACTTTTTCTACTCATTCTAGCAAAACAAATTTTGTATCTGAAATTTTGAAAAGAAAGTTCAATTTTCCTTTATTCTGGTACAAAAGGCAGCTAAGAACTCTGTGTGTGTGTGTGTGTGTGTGTGTGTCTCGCTATACATATATAGAAGCTCTGGTGGCACAGTGCCTAAGGCATTTGACTGCTAAACCAGGAAAATACACACACACACCAAACCACACTCACTGTTGTCAAGTCGGTCCTGACCCATAGTGATCCCTCCTTGGGTTTCTAAGGCGTTATCACTACAGAAGTAGATTGCTCCACCTTCCTTCCAAGGAGTGGCTGGTGGGTTTGAACCGCCAGCCTTCTGGTTAGTAGTCAAATGCCTTAGGCACTACACCACTCCAGCGCCTATAACACACACACACACATATTTTTTCTTTCTTTCTTTCCCAAGTCTATTCAAAAGTGTGCCAAGACTTAAAAATCTCTCCTAGGGTCTTGAGTATTCAGAAATTTTGGTCAGGAATGAATGGCACAACCAGTTAGTTCCAGGACTCATGGACTGAAAATTTTTGTCTATGGAAAGGAGAGAGAGACAGATATGCACAGCAGAGGTTCTGAACTCTCTTCATGCCATTCTTTCTTTCCTCTTACCTTTTTATTTACTCTATGTATTGAATAAATTTTTTTTATCTTCTCTACTCTTAAATGTGTATCTTTCATTTCTATATACTCTTAAGCAAAATAAAAAGAGTTGCCACTTCCACCGTGTATACTTATTTTTAAAAATGGCCATTATTAACATTACTTTTTACTTAGGCCTGACCTAGAAGAGATTTAATTTTAATGCAGCAGTTCTCAAAGTGAGGTCCAAGGAATCTTGTGGAGCAAAGAAAAAAGGGGAGTTTTTGAGATTCTTTTAGTATTACAAGGTAAAAACTATTTTCATACTAATACTAAGACATTATCAGTCTCCCTTATTCCATTCTCTCAAATATACTATAGACTTTTCCACAGGATATAGAACATGTCATATCAGAACAGACTGAATACAAAAGATAGGAGAATTCTTTGTCATCTATCAAGCCAGCTATTAAGAGTTTGCAAAAAATGTAAATCATTGCTCTTCTCACAAAATACTTTTGCCTAAAAAAATAAAGTTAGTTTTTCATTTAAAAATCTCATCAGCCTATAATGGGTTTATTACTGTTATCTTTAATTCAATTAATAAATTCTGTTTTTAATTTCTAACATGGCACATAACAGATACAACTCACAAGAGCTCTTTGAAGTCATCAATCACTTTTAAGAGTATAAAAAGGTCCTGAAGCAGCTCTCGTGGTACAGTGCCTAAGGCATTTGACTGCTAACCAGAAGGTTGGTGGTTCAAACCCACCACCTGCTCTGAGGAAGGAAGATGGGGCAATCTACTTCCATAAAGATTTACCACCTCAGGAACCCAATGGGGGTTGCTATGAGTTAGAACTGACTCAATGACTGTGAGTTTGGGGTTTAGAAAGGAGTCCTGAGACCAAGAAATCTGAGAACCACTGCTTTAATGGATTAGTAAAGGCAGACAAAAAAACAAGGTCCTTCCTGCTTTTTAAATTTTACTTAAAATATGAATTCCATACACTGTAAGGTATGTCTAATTAAAAATATTATTTTAAAGCACTGCACTTACCATTATAGGTTATTCTTGGTTTTGTTAAACACATCACAAGATGCAAGTCCATTTCATCTGAGGGGACAAATTTTGAGCACACAGGGCACTTAAATCCTAAAAAGCAAAAGAAACCCAAGTTATTTGACTATACTGATTATCTGGCTATGATTTTTAAAAAAGTATGGAAGACCAAATGCATTTCAACTCCAATATTACACTTACAGTAATGCAGTACACTACTTATATAAAACTGAAGTTGGGAAAAGAGCTTGAAACTTTAATATCTGTCTTATCTCAAAACAAGACGACTATTCATCATCCCATCTTTAAATAAACATGTTCAAATGAGGAGCATGTAGTCCACTATAAAACTTCTACATCTATTTCTACAGTATAGGTCCAATCAATCATTCTCTTATTTCTAATATTTTCTATTAACCTACACTTAGGATTTCATGTTATAATAACTTTGGATTCTTACCACTCTGTGGTTAAATTACCTTTCTCATTCTTAGTAGCTTTCCTATGCTTAGTACAATACATATTGAGCTATAAAATGTTATAGCTAGATGGAACCTTAGGATTTATTCCACCTTATCAACCTTTTAATAATTTATCTGATTAGGAAAGTGAAACTTTTCAAAACAGCAGCACAGGTCTAAGTTTTAGGACTCCTGATTTCTAGTTCAGTGGTCTTTGTGCCACACCATGCTACTAAAGGCACAATGCAAATATGAAACAGCCTCAAACCAGGGTGAATTTTTGTAGTCAATTTTAACACTCAGTTATCAGCTAGTTTCCTACAATATTCAATCTGTACTACTAAATGTTTTCACAATGTCCTCCATGGAAAATAAACTGGTTCTGCTAAGAATGATGAAGAAAATTTAGAAACAGATAGTGGTAATGGCTACATAACTAGAGGAACATTATTAACTAATGTCACTGAATTCCATGCATAAAATGGATGAAATGGCAAATGTTTTGTTACATATACTTCACTACCAAAAATAAATAAAGTGGAAAATATTCAACTCTGTCCTGCCCTCCCACTTGCTAAGGGGAACCATCCTACCCATGCATGTTTCCTTGATGCATGACATATATACTATGTTTCCCTGCTGCCCCACTGCCCTTTCCCTAATCTGCTTGAGTAGTGCTGGGCATCTGATCCAAATGCAGCCAATTTATAGCTTGGAGAGGGACAAATCACAAGTGGCACTAAAAGATAAGTTAGGCCTGTCAGTTTTTCTTGGAAATAATCCTAAGAAACAAGAAGAGACTACAATGGTCAGCAGTAAAGAGCTGAAGCAGAAAGGTAAGAAACAGACACTGGAAATCCCATGACCAGTCCTGTATAAACTGAACTTGTGAGGGAAGAGAAATTATGGGCAAGCAGAGGGGGGAGTGGTCCACATGAAGCTCTTGGAGTGGATGTGCAGAAAGAAACGGAAGCTCCGTGAAACACAATGGCTAATAAGAAGGGTAGTAGGAAAAAATCAGTCCCCTCAAGCTTCCTCAGATTCTGGAAGCTCTCTAATTCCAGTAACTGTGGGTCTTTTCAGAGACTCCTCTCCCTCTGTCATGACGTGAAACTTGCTGCAACCAAATGAGTCAGACTGCAAACGTACCTCATGCAGAACCTTGTGAATTGGGATTAAGTTTTTGGCATGATACTCTTTCAAGTATTAAATCTCCTAAATGATAAATATGATTTTAACACTGCTCTTAACCTGTGTTAAACATATCTTTTAAAAAAGTAACAAAAATGTTTACTTCTTCTTGAAATTCATTATAATGAAAAAGAAAAAAGAGGGACAAAAGACTCATTTAAAATGAAACAACAAAGTAGCAATGGCCCCCAGAGTATAACAAACAAAGTCAAACAGGGACCAATAGGAGAAAAGACAGAGAATCCGAAGCAGCATCCAACTAACAGAGATCAACAATCCATTCCCTGGAATATTAAAAATTCTTGGGTACCAATTCCACACAAAGTGACAGAGAGCAGCAAGAAAAGAGGAATCGTGAGATATGTCATTTGTATTTTCACTGTCCCTGGACTTGTCAACTTAATAAGCATCCTTGAAGTTGCTACACTAAAGCAAACCCCCTGCCTTCGAGTCAATTACAACTTACAGGGACCTACAGACAGAGTAGAACTGCCCCCATAGGGTTTCCAACGCTGGTTGGTAATCTTTTACGGAAGCAAACAGCCTAGCCTTTCTCCCGCAGAGCTGCTGATAGGTTCAAATGGCTGACTGTTGATTAGCGGTCGAGTGCTTTAACCACAGCACCACCAGAGCTCCTTTTTGAAGTTGCCAAGCAAGGCATAAAAGAAGGCAAGAGGCAAATGATTGTTTGGCTACTGATGAGAATTAGCTGAGTACTGGCATATAAATCCTACATTATCAAACAGAAGTGCAGTACTGTGAACCAAAGCTTAACACAGGTTTGACCCACTGCTGATAATTTACATATTCACCCAGTTACAATAAGAGTCTATAAGAAGCACTTGGGAATTTGTTAAAATGCAGATTATGATCCAGTATATAAGGTGGAAATACAGATTCTCAGCAGGGGTAAAACTAGAATGAACCGGTTTGAAGCCCTGCTGTGAACTTAAAGCTTCACTGGGAGCCATCCAACCTCCTACAGAGTAAAGTCTAAGGAGAAAAAACACGACGCATAAAGAACCACCTGGATTTCTAGTTAAATACAATGAACTAAATACATGTGTCTCTCCTTCCTCCTAAAACTCATTAAAATGAAAATAAAGGATTTAAGAGGAGACCACACAGAGGAGAAGGAAGAAAGCAGATGAAGGAATTAACAAAACTGGGAAAAGAGATACATGCCAGCAGAAGCCAGCCAATCTAAATCTCAAATGATTCAGGAATATAGTTCCATTCACTCCCCAAGAGAAGGATGAAACATGAGGCTAAACCTGGATTGGCTAAAAAGATTTGAGTAAGAAACAGATCTTCAGGTTGCACCCCAAGACAGACAAGCAACTATCCTATCCCAACTAGCGCAGGAGAATGGAAGTTTTACTGTGGGGAAAAGAAGAACTAAAGATTAAGACCCTAAGGTCAGCACCATGCGTATCAATGGGCAGAAAAGAAAATGGGGGAATAAAGATCTACTTACAGAAAAGTGATCCCTGCTAGTATCCTTTTCTCCATCTCTACTCTGTGATACGGAGCTCTGGTAGCATAGTGTCTAAGGCACTTGACTGCTAACCAGAAGGCTGGTGGTTCAAACCCACCAGCCACTCCACGGAAGGAAGGTTGGGCAATCCTACTTCTGTAGTGATACTGCCATCACTATGAGTGGGGGCCGACTCGATGGCATATAACAACAACAACAACCACTCTGTGATAAGGAGCTCTGGTAGCCTAGTGCCTAAGGCACTTGACTGCTAACCAGAAGGCAGGTGGTTCAAACCTACCAGCCACTCCTCAGGAGGAAGGTTAGGCAATCTACTTCTGCAGTGATACTGCCTTGGAAACCCAAGAAGGGGAGGGGTCACTAACAACAACAACAAAAAAAAACTTGTGATAAGAAACGGGTAGGTTCCTCTCTTAAATCCAAAGTCCACACAGAACAAAACATCATGATCTTTATATATTGATAAGCCTAACCTTGCACATAAGGCCTGTCTCATAAACATAAGTGAGTTACTGGGTGGTGTAAATAGGTGCTACAGACTACTAACTGAAAGGTTGGTGGTACAAACTCACCCAGAAGTGCCTCATAAGAAAGACCTGGCTATCTGCTTCTTAAATGTTTGGTCTTGAAAATTCTGTGAAGCGCAGTTCTACTCTGCACCTATGGGGTCACCATGAGATGGAATCAACTGGATGGCAAGTGGTTGTTCATAAACATAGTAGAAAACCCAACTGCAGTAAAAGAAAACAATCTGCACAGTAAAACACATCAGAAGTTAATCCAAATGAAAAAATAGAAAATATTTTCAACATTATCATAAATACAAAAGATAATATCCTTAATGTAAAAAGAACTCAAAAACTGAAGAAACTGAAGCCAGTTAGAAAAATGGCTGTTAGAAAAATGGGCAAAAATTTTAAGAAGACATTTCACAAAATATATATATGTAAAATACCCTTAAACAAATGAAAACATGCTTAGTGTCAGAATAAGAAAGCATAAATTAAAGCTATACTGAAATGTAATTTCTCATCCCAAACTGGCATATCTCAAAAGCTTGACAACACACTCTGGTGGTGTCATTGTGGGAAACGAACATGTCCATACATTGCTGGTAGGAGTGCAAAATTGCACAACCTCTATGGAAGGGTAGTTTTGCAATATCTACCCAGACTATTATATATTTATCTCCCGATCCAGAAATCATCTTCTAGGAACTAACCCTGAAGGTATGATTCCAACAATACAAAAAACTACATGCACAAGTAACTTACGGTGGTATTACTTGAAATAAATAATATGTTACTAGAGACAATTTAGAAAGGAGCTCTGGCAGCATAGTACCTAAGGCACTTGACTGCTACCCAGAAGGCTGGTGGTTCAAACCCACCAGCCACTCCTCGGAAGGAAGATGGGGCAATCTACTTCCTTAGTGATATTGCCTCGGAAACCCAAGGAGGGGTCGCTATGAGTCAGGTCCAACTTGACGGCACATAACAACAACTAACAATAACAGAGACAATTTAAGTAGCCACACATAAGAGATTTTGAGAAAAAGCAACAGTAAAACAGAAATATGCTAAATAATGTATATGTTAATGGTAGCTGATGTGCAGGAAAGGATAAATAAGAATATGTGTCTGCAAAAAGAAAAAAATAGGAATGATAAACCTCAAACTAAGGTTTACATATACACTACCTGCAAGTAGTAAGTGAGAGTGCTGTAGAAGAGATAGGAAAGAATGTACTCCTATGCATACCATTTTTATTCAAAAATAAAATAAATCAACACAAATTAGTTGAAAACCCCTACCTAGAATTAAATACAAATAGAAACAAACCTAACTATATATGTCAAATAAGGAGCTGTTGTGGCATACTAGGTAAGGCAATTCAAACCATCAGGTGCTCCATGAGGGGAAGATGAAGCAATCTACTTCTGTAAAGATTACAGCCTTGGAAACCCCATGGGGGTAACAATGAGTCACAATCAACTTGATGGCAGTGGGTTGTGGGTTTTTTTAATATGTCAAATAGGAGCTCTGGTGGCGCAGTGGTTAAGTGTTCAGCTGCTAACCGAAAGGCTGGTGGTTCAAACCCACCAGCACTCTTCAGGAGAAAGATGTGGCAGTCTGCTTCCATAAAGATTTACAGCCTAGGAAACCCTGTGGGAAAGTTGTACACTGTCCTGCAGGGTCACTAAGAGTAGGAAACAACTTGATGGCAACAGAGTTTATATGTCAAATAAATAATCACAAAGAAAAATTACATGCACACATGTGCATACACACACACACAGACATTTCTCACCTCTGCCCACAGAAAGGGCCTAGAAGCAATGACACTCCAGTAACAATCCAATAACCAGACTGAGGCCCCAAATCTTGGGTTTCTAAATATCATTCCTCCCAAAAAGGAATTGTTGTTGTTGTTGTTGTTGTTATGTGCCGTCGAGTCGGCCCCGACTCATAGCGACCCCTCCTTGGGTTTCCGAGGCAGTATCACTACGGAAGTAGGATTGCCCAACCTTCCTTCTGAGGAGTGGCTGGTGGGTTTGAACCGCCAGCCGTCTGGTTAGCAGGCAAGTGTCTTAGAATTAGGGCTCCTTATTGAAATGCCTCAACTGAGGCAGGGAAAAAAAGTACAAAGTGAGCCTGGAGTGTCTTGTTGTGTCAGAATGAAGAACTCAAAAAAGAATGAAAGCAAACCACGCTGCTGAAAATAAGAGAAGCAACCTTAGAAGGGCTCTGAACATCAAAATAAATAATGTAATTGCATATTATTTCAAAAAATAATTCTAAGACCATAGGAATACTTACACATTTTCTAAGTATCAACCCAAGATAATTAATGAACATAAAAAGGTATACTGGAGAATCTGGCTGATATCATCTTAAACTAATGTTCAAACTTAAGTATTGCTAACAAAAGGGCAAACTGACATCATGTGCTCCCTGATGTGATACACAAAGGGCATGACATGATACTCCTGCCTAATCTATTTAACTTTGAACCTAATCATAAGGAAATCAGGAAAAAGTCTCCAATATGTAAGACAGAAATCAAAACAAATAAAAAGAAGAACTGTGATTAAACATTCTATGAGGAAAACTTCAGCACTGCTATTCACCAAAATCGTACAAAGTTTTCTGAGGATATTCTAAGATTTATGGGGGATGGCAGTATTGAAATTCTGATACTTGCATTCATTGTTTTATCAGAGTTTCCCTTTTCTATTTTTTCTTCCAACTTATATGGAAGAAATAAAGGGCAAGTACCTTCTCAAACTCACTACCATCGACTTGATTCCGATTCATAATGACTCCCACTGGGTTTCTAACAATATAAAGCTTTACCGAAGGAGACTGCCTCATCTCCCGAAGAGCAGCTGGTAGGTTCAAATGACTGACCTTTTGATTAGCAGCCAAATGCTACACCACCAGAACTCCTAAGTACCAGCCAAACCACTACATCATCAGAGCTCCTTAAGTACCCTTCTATTGTCCCAATAATTCAAAATTATATCCATGAAACAAGAACATGAAGCTATAAATTAGGAACAAAAAATTAGAAGAAAGCTCTAGAAAATTAAAAATTTGTTAGAAATTAAACATTCACATAGAAAATTGGAAGATTAACTTGAGGTAACAATGAAACTGTTTTGCAGAACCTGAATACTGATCTTCTTAAACCAATATATAATGCTAGCAGCTTTATCAACAATTTTAAAAATCTAAAAGAAGATTATTTTCAACTTAGAATTGTATATCCAAACTACTACACATTCACAGTTGATTGATCAATAAATTTTTTTTCAGGTAGGCAAGGTATCAAAAGCTTTACTTTCTACACATACTCTTGATAAACTTCTAGAAGATGTGCTCTACCAAAATGAAGAACCAAACAGGAAAACAAACAGAAAGATAACAAGATCAAAGAAGTAAGACCTCTCATAGGAGAGAGGTGAAGGGAAGTTCTTAGACAGTAGCTGTATAGCAGATCTAGAAGTTATTAGTCCAGGTTGGAAGGGGACAATAGAGGCCTCAAGGAGGGATGGTTCTAAAACAGGGAGAAAAGGGAAGAAAGGAGAAAAACAGGGAGGAAAGGAAGAACTGATGTTTCTTGATGTATTTAATCATAAGGAAAAATGTGTTTAGGCAGTTTTATAATTCCACTGGAAAGTATGATAGGAACACACAAAATTAAGTAAACACACAAACAAAAAAAGAGGAATTACTAGGACTGGTGCAGTGCCTAAGGCACTTGACTGCTAACCAGAAAGGCTGGCGGTTCAAATCCACCAGCCACTCCTCAGAACAAAGATTGGGCAATCTACTTCCGTAGTGATATCACCTCGGAAACCTATGAGTCGGATCTGACTCATCGGCAGTGAGTTTGGTTTTTTTGGTTTCTTTAAAAAAAAAAAAAAAAGTGTTAAAAAAAGTGTTTTAAAGTGTTAAAGAGCAAAGATGTCCTTTGAAGACTAAGGTGCACTTGACTTATCGTATTTTCAGTAGCCTCATATACATGTAGGAGCTCTGGTAGCATCAACCGCAAATAACAACATATGCATGTGAAAGCTGGACAATGAATAAGGAAGACCAAAGAAGAACTGATGCCTTTGAACTGTAGTGCTGGTGAAGAACACTGAAAATACCATGGACTACCAGAAGAATGAATAAATTTGTCCTGGAAGAAGTGCAGGTGGAAAGCTCCTTAGAAATGAGAGTGGCCAGACTTTGCCTCACCTACTTTGGTCATGTTGTCAAAAGGGACCATTCCCTGGAGAAGGATATCATGCTTGGTAAAATAGAGTGTCAGTGAAAAAGGGAAAGACCCTCAACAAGATGGACTGAAAGAGTGACTGCAATGATGAGTTTAAGCACAGCAAGGACTGTGAGGATGGCATAGGACTGGTCAGTGTTTCATTCTCTTGTACATAGGGTTGCTATGAGTCAGAGCTGACTCAACGGCACCTAACAACAACAAACAAATATGAGAAAATAAATGTAATCCATAGTCATAATATAAACAATGAGTATCAATTTAAGGAGCTCTGATGGTGTAGTGCCTAAGGCATTTGACTGCTAACCAGAAGGTTTGTGGTTCAAACCCACCAGCCACTCTGCAGAAGGAAGACTGGGCAATCTATTTCCATAAAGATTTACTGCCTCGGAAGCCCAAAGAAGGTCGTATGAGTTGCAATCAACTCGAAGGCAGTGAGTTTGGTTTTTATACATAAATCTCATCTTCCCCAAAAGGCAGTTAACAGTTAATATCTAAAAGAAATAAAATGGATGCCTTAGGAAAACATTATGCTGATCTGGCAAGAAATAAGAGAAGAGACTAATGACTAGTAAGACTAGAAGAATTTGGCCTTTTTTAAATATGTACATACATTACCTTGATTTAATTTTTTTAAAACATGCGTCAGGGTTGTATTCTTTCTCCACACTTATTCAATCTATATGCTGAGCAAATAATCCGAGAAGCTGGACTATATGAAGAAAAACGTGGTATCAGGATTGGAGGAAGAATCATTAACAACCTGTGATATGCAGACGATACAACTTTGCTTGCTGAAAGTGAGGATGACTTAAGGCACCTACTGATGAAGGTTGAAGAATACAGTCTGCAGTATGGATTACATCTCAACATAAAGAAAACAAAAATCCTCACAACTGGACCAATGAGCAGCATCACAATAAATGGAGAGAAGATTGAGGTTGTCAAGGAATTCACGTTGCTTGGTTCTACAATCGATGCCAACGGAAGCAGCAGTCAGGACATTAGACGACGTGTAGCATTGGGGAAGTCAACTGCGAAGGAACTGTTTCAAGTGCTGAGGAGCAAGGATATCTCATTGAGGACTAAGGTGCGCCTGACACAAGCCATGATATTTCCAATCGCCTGGTATGCATGTGAGAGCTGGACAATGAATAGGGAAGACCGAAGAAGAGTTGATGCTTTTGAGTTGTGGTGCTGGCGAAGAATGCTGAAAGTACCGTGGACTGCTAAAAGAACTAACAGATCTGTCCTGGAGGAAGTGCAGCCAGAATGCTCCTTGGAAGCAAGAATGGCCAGACTTCGTCTCACCTATTTTGGTCATGTTGTAAGAAGGGACCATTCCCTGGAGAAGGATGTCATGCTTGGTAGGGTGGAGGGTCGACGAAAGAGGGGGAGGCCTTCAGGGATATGGATTGATACAGTGGCTGCGATGATGGGCTCGAGTATAGCATGGATTGTGGGGCTGGCGCGGGATCGGGCAGTGTTTCGTTCTGCTGTGCAAGGGGTCGCTATGAGTCGGAAACGACTCGACGGCACTTAACAACAACAACAAAACATTGTTAAGGGAAAGAATGCCTATATAGTACACATTAACCTGGGAAAATGTATTCTGAGACAACATAATCCAACTGAAGCTGTTAACTGCCCCAGGTTACTACTTCTGCCCTTTCCTACACTGCTCTTAACTTACAGCAGGGTCCAACCAGAGCTGACTCCATTCTTCAGTGAATAAGAAACAGAAAGGATTCAATAAGGGGCCTAAGCACTGAATCTAGTATCTAAGGAATACAAGAATATTAAAAAGTCAGATGAACTAGAAAGTTTAGAAGATTTAACTCAGGACAGACAGCACTGTTATGTAGGTGAACAAATAAACTGAGACTAACAAGCCCAAACAGAATTAAAAATCATAGAAGCAGTAAGAAATAGAAATAGCTAGTGACATGGAAAGCAGACTCACACACACACACATACAAACAAATCACCAAATGAAAACAAAACAGAGGTCAAAGTGATTTGAAAGAAGATGAAATTTATGGAAAACAAATGACTAATTGGCATTCTCAAAGAAGAGAATGGAATAAAAAGAATAGGAAAAAAATAATCAAGCAAGTCTATACTTTTTGTGGATGATCAAAAGGAGACATAATTTTTCTAGTAGGAAAATTTGGTAATAGATCAACCAACCCCATGCATATCCTGATGATAGAACTAAATTTTCAAAGTAAAAGATTCTTAGTGGCTATCCAGACAGCAAAAGTAAGATATCTACAAATAGGAGTAATGGTGACAGAAAGGTGGTAGAAATCACAGTGGTCTCAGAATTGTCCACAGAATAACATATAGATCTTACTTGTGACATTTTCTACAAGGGCTTCAGAATTCATGGAAGAAAAAAAAAATGTGACCCATAAAATATGTATCTTTAAATAGTCAAAACTCAGGACCCAATCAAGAGATACATCAATATAAAGAGTTCAGGAAGGAACACGATGTGGTTAAAGAAAAAAAAAATATTGGTAGTATACAGTATTTTTGTTATTAATTACAGAAATAAATGTAAGCAACTGTAGGAATTATCACTACAGTATATAAATAGTATAAACCACACTAATGTGAAAATGATAGTTCAATCATTTTTAACTGACAAAAAATAGGATGGGAATGGCATGATCATGTTAGGGTATAAAAAGTACATGGGCGATTACAGTGGAAGAGAATGAACAAGAAGAGATGAGGTCAGATAGTTTGATCTTTTTAAGCAGAGGGAAAAACATGTATAAAGGTACTAAAACCAATGCCATTACACTCTTTTATTCTATTTAAAGAGCTCTTAGTTTATAATAAAAACTATGCTCAGGGAGGGGACACCCAACTTCAGAAATCTTTCTGTAAGTGATCTACTTCAAAGCACATTTAATCATTCCTTCTCTTTGTATTTCTTCCGTACTTTGACAATATTTGCAAGACATCATTCTACCATTTGCAAACAAGTCATCTAAATGCACTTGCTTAGCTATGAGAATTCCTGTTAGCTACAGACAAACTGAAGACATCAGGAAGAGTTTCACTGCAGAAGTCATGCTCTAACCACTACCAGAGTCCAAACAGAAAGAACAGAAAAGTAACTGCTACTACATTGTGCTGGCTACTGTGGAGACGCAATAAATGCCAGATTGGGACTCTTCTGTATTTCCACCTTTATAAGAGTTCAAATATTCTGCTGTCCTCCAGAAGTCACCAATCTCCTATTATCCTAAGTTCCTCCAAAGTCAAAACTGCTATACTTTCCCTAAAACAAAGCTCGATTCCTTCTGGTCCTGAGTAGGTAATTTAATTGACTAAATTAAATAATTTACAGATAGAAACGACCAGTTTAAATCTAGGTGTACGTGCACTGAATATGATAAACAATGGAGTGCATCATTGATAGAGGTATGTGCCCAGGAGGTATTTTATAGCAGTTGACCTCAATCTGCTACAGGTAACACAAACATGTTGTTCTTGTTGTTATATGCTGTCGAGTTGGACCAAACTCATAGTGCCCCCCCCCCTTGGGTTTCCAAGGCAGAATCATTATGGAAGTAGATTGCCCAATCTTCCTTCCAAGGAGTGGCTGGTGGGTTTGAACGCCAGACTTCTGGTTAGCAGTCAAGTGCCTTAGGCACTGCGCTACCAGAGCTTCTAACACAAGATATTAACCACCATTTCCTACCTTCAATCATGGAGCCAAAGAATATGAAGCAAAAGCAGTATACAGGCCCTTGGTTCAAAGTGCTCACATGAACAGTCTAAGTCCAAAAAAATTAAAAGTTGACAGAATTCAGATCTTCTGGTTCCTAAGCTTTGAGCTTTCTACAACATTCTGGCTCTTGATCTCTTTTCTCTCTTCTCTCTACACTAGGATTTTCATATTATTTCCCACTATCATCCTAATAAGGGGCCCTAGTGGTACAATGGTTAAACACTTCACTAGCTAACCAAAAGACTGGTGATTCAAACACACTACAGCTCTGTGGGATAAAAGACATGCAGTTCTGCTCCCATAAAGATTACAGCCCAAGATGAACAACCGCCTCCTTTGCCATGAGACCAGAAGAACTGGATGGCATCCAGCTACTGTAAGTAAATATTCTGATCAAACATTCTATAGAAGAAATCTTATCAAAAGAGAGAAAATGCAGAACAGAATTTCAAATTCTCATGGACTCCGGACTTTTTAGAGCTAAGGAAGCTGAATGAACCCCTGAAACAATTGTCTTAAGATAATCATTAAACCTTAAACCAAAAATATCCCCAAAAGAGTTCTTAAAACCAACAATAGTTTAGCTTTACTAGTAAAAAAAAAAGTCTGCTCTGAGGACTATGCTCTTTAAGATCTATCTATATGGTATCAAAGTGACAACACTGACTCAAAAGATTAGATGGAAAGGAACCTTATACTAAGTGGGCAGTGAGTTTATGCTAATGGGGAAAAACAAACTCAGGAAAAGAGGAATAAAGACAATTTCACAACTCAAAGAATGAAATCAATGTCACTGAACTGTACATGAAAAAATGGTTGAATTTGTGTATGTTTTGCTGTGTATATTCAATAACTACTCATAAAATTAAAAACAAACAAACAAAAAAAGACATGAGACTTCACTGATATTAAACAGGCCACTCCTCAGGTCTATATGTAATCAAATAAAAATAAATCCTTCAAATAAAAGAAAAAAATAAAAGATTACAGCCTAAGAAATCTTTTTGGCAGTTTTACTCTATCATATAGGGTAGTGATGAGTTGGAATCCACTTGATGGTACACAACAAACAAAACAAAATAATCTTAATACATATTTGTGTGGATAATTTAATCTTTTTCCTGCAGTAGACCATACCCATGTCCATCTTTATGTCTTTGCTCTTAATTAATATTTCCTGCTTTTATTTTTTTAAAAAAACTTAACCCTATCCCTTCAAGCCTAAATAAAGTCTCACCATCTTAACCAAACTTTTTAGGACAACCCAAAACCATGTCCTCCTCCATCCTACTATATTCATTTGATATGTCATCATCAACTATTTCTTCTGTGTAGATTTTATTGCCTAAATTTGGTATCTGTGGAGCAGACACCGTATATTATTCTTCTATGTACTATATTCCACCACTCTGCCCCAGCATCCAGCTAGACCTACAGTAAAAAAAAAAAAAAGAACCAGTTGCCGTCAAGTTGATTCCGTCTCATGGCAACCCCATGTGTGTCTGAGTTGAACTGTGCTCCAGAGGTTTTTTCCAATGGCTGATCTCTTTAGAAACAGATTTCAAGGCCTTGCTTCTCAGGCAGGTGCCTTAGGGTGGACTTGAATCTCCAGCCTTTCCGTTACTAGCTGAAAGCATTAACCATTTGCACTACTCAAGGATTACAGACCTACAGTAGACACTCAAAGAAAAATAAATGAATGCATGAATTAATTATACCGTTGGCCTGAGATACTAGCACAATTAAAGGCAGATTCCAAAAACACCAAACCTACTGCTATCCAGTCGATTCCGACTCACAGCAACCACCACTGGGTTTCCAAGGCAGTAAATCTTTACAGAAGTAAATTTCTCCACCTTCCTTCTGTGGAGTGGCTGGAGGGTTTGAACCACCAACCTTCTGATTACCAGTCAAATGCCTTAGGCACTGAGCCACCAGAGCTCCTTTAAAGGCAGATTCGAATGCAAAACACACTGCCATCAAGTCAGATCGGACTCATAGCAACCCTTCCCTGGGTTTCTGCAGCAACTACGGAAGTAGATTGCTCAACCTTCATCACTACGGAAGTAGAGTGCCCAACCTTCCTTCCAAAGAGTTGGTGCTGCGTTTGAACTGCCAGCCTTCTGGTTAGCAGTCAAATGCCTTAGGCACTACACTACCAGAGCTCCTAATGGCAGAATGTTGTTGTTGTTATGTGCCGTCGAGTCGGCCCCGACTCATAGCGACCCCTGCTTGGGTTTCCGAGGCAGTATCACTACGGAAGTAGGATTGCCCAACCTTCCTTCCGAGGCGTGGCTGGTGGGTTTGACACCAGCCGTCTGGTTAGCAGGCAAGTGTCTTAGCCACTATGCTACCAGAGCTCCCAATGGCAGAATGGCAGAATAGGGAGTTCTAATTATTGATAATTTTAACTGCGGTCAGTAGAGTCCTAAGCATTACTTGTAGAATGCACTGTATTTGTTTTCAAATTTCAATTAAAGGTAAAATTGTTTCAAATGGACAAAAAAAAAAAAGGAGGGGGAGGGGGTTCCAAACACACTAATAAAAAGAAACAGGCAAATAAAATCAACTTCCATAAGCAAAGAGGTTTTATACTGTATAATACATAATGCACAGCAAAAGCTATGTAGTCTAAACTAAGGAGGAAGACTTACTTCATTTGCCAGTAAGAACTGCTCAGAGCTTGGCAAGATAGCATTATAAGTTATGAAAAATTCCTCTGGAAAGCGGTTAACTTACCTAAATAACCACTGACAGGAAAAGCTGCAGGTTACCTATGTTCTCTTTAACTATCATGGCTTTCTAATAGGTAAAACTTCTGCCACAACAGAACAAATATTCAAAGAAGCCAAAGGGAAACACCTAAGTAAAATGTACACTGTTTTAAAATTAGTTACTACAGGGCATGTTTAGGACAAAAAATTATTCTGTGTGATACTATAATGGTGGATACAGGACATGATACGTTTGTCAAAACCCAAAGCATTTGTACCACACAAAGAGTAACCCCTAATGTAAAACATGGACTTTAGTTAACAATAATGTACTGATACTGGATCAAATGTAACAAGTGTATCATAGGAATGCAAGATGTCAATAGGAGAAATAATGTGTGTGGGGAGGGGGCACAGGGGAACTCTTGGTACTGTCTGCACAAGTATTTTGTAAACCTAAAACTGCTCTTAGAATAGTCTATTTTTTTAAAATTGCTGCTACTTAATAAGGGAGGAGGCGCTCTGGTGGCAGTGTCTAAAGCACTTGACCCTTAACCAGAAGGCTGGTGGTTCAAAACCCACCAGCCATTCCTCAGAAGGAAGGCTGGGCAATCTACTTCCATAGTGACACGGCCTCGGAAACCCAAGGAGGGGTCGCTGTGAGTCAGCTCCAACTCAAGAGCAGTGAGTACTTAATAAGGGACAAAAATATCTCTAACAAAATTAAAATGGCAGGATAGCAAATATTCAAACAAGATATACTACAGCACAATATATTTGGTAACAATAGAATACATTTTGACCTGGATCAACAAGCACGGTACCAGACTAAATACATAATAAAACATCCAGAACAATTCTGATGAATCTACCAAAGCATCATCAGTGTACACTGACGTGCATAATAAGCATCCTGAAGAGTAGTTTACGTCAGGATCCTATTTTAAGCCCATTAGAGAAAGTCATTATTTTCTACTATCAATGCATTTGTGATAATTCTTTCATTTTATTCTTCTCTTGTTAAAACAACTACTTCAAGATGAGAATGGAAAAAGGAAATTAAGCTTTTTAAAAATATGCCCTGAAGGTTTCTTATAGTGTGTGGGGGCATTTCTTTTCCCTTTCCCTCTCCTGGTCTTTGGGATTAAAAAACAAAAAAGAACTTATGGGAGATAAGGATTTTTAAATATCATATACTAGGTACCCAACAATGCCCTCAGGAACCCAAGTTGCACAGTGGTTAAAAGTAGACAGCTGCTAACCAAAAGGTCAGTGGATAAAATCCACTAGCGGCTCTGTGGGAGAAAGATGAAGACGTTGGCTTTGGTAAAGATTTAAGATTTAAAGCCGTGGAAACCCTATGGGGCAGCTCTACTCTGTGCTATAGGGTTGTTATAAGTCATTAAGTCAGAATGAACTGGATGGCAGGAGGTTTTGTTAGTTTTTGCTAACAATGTGCTCAGTGTCCTTCAAAAAGAGCCACTTCTCCATGTTCCACTGTAATTATTCCCACACCATTAGACTCAACTTTGTAAGAATGTGAATGGGCCCTAAGGGAGGAGCAGCTACCCTAACCTCCTCTATTTACAGATAAGAAAACCAGTGAGTTGAAAAGTCTTGCCAAAAGTCGTAAAATTACTCAGCAGCAGAGCCAGAAGTAGGGCTATTTTCATTACACCCAGCAGTCCACTCATGACTCTATACCAGATCTCTCTCATAAGCATTTGTAACCAATTAAACTGGAAATTTATAATCTTATACTCAAAGAAGTATTCTCATGCAACCATCAAAGAGATCTATTTTGAGACTGTTTTCAAAGAGGGATATTCCTTTTTGAATAGCTGCAAAAATCTACAAAATGAAGAGCTAGGAAAAACAACATAAACTAAGAACCATGAACAAATAAAAGTTCATACTGGAATCAAACTTTGGACATCTTAATTATCTCTCATATTTGGGAAACCATTCAGAGACCTAAAAACATTAAGTGTTTGAGACTTGATAATTTCCCCCTACCCAAACGGCAATATTTTTACAGCCACTGTTTATTTTAAGTCATAAAATACAAGAGCATACAAATTTTTATGTCTTTGGCATATTCACAACCTTAAAAATAACTGCAAAGATGTCCATCTTTTTTATTTGTTTCCTATTATTTACTATTTATACCCACTTATTGACTTCTAGACTACCAGTCAACTTTTAGTTAACTTTTTCTCCCCCATTCCACCTTGCCTGGCTCCCAAAAATATTCCATTAGCTTTATTTCTTAACAGTTTTTTGTATAGTTTATTTAAAATATATATAACATACAAGTCAAATAAATCAAAATAACTATCAAAGGTCTTAATGGTGGGCCCCAGTTGACAGAGCATTCTGTCACTTCGTGTGTGTCTATTATTATGGGCAGAAAATAATTGATACGGAAATTGCAGCTTAACTAGAAAAGGACATCTAGAGTAATATGGTTATTTCCCTCTGACAACTTAAGATCAATATAACAAATTCTCTTAATTTTTTGAGTGAATTAAGAAAGTAATCCATCTAAAGATGCCAAATAAGATACCATGTGATTACTCTTACTATATATAGCTGGAGATGGGGAACAGCACCAAACAGGTATTCAGAAAAGAAAACTTCAACTATGGTAGTATGGGAAATGTCAGCTTCCAAGGAAAAAAAACTAAATAAAATAAATGTGGTAATACAAATAAGGTGTTCTTAATTTAAAATATGAAAGAGTGTGCCAATAACAGAATAAGGACCTAGGAATCTGTGTTTTAAGTAGTTCAAATGTGCTTTTTAAAATCCAATATACAGAACATCCTCCTCTGCTACCAGGGAACCTTAAAATGGCCAGAGTCACCCTGGGGGAGAGGTGTATTGAAGCATATGATATGATCAAGATCGACACACAGAGATAGGTAATTTTTTTATGCTTCACTGATAGAAACAAACTCACTAAAGAATAGGAGGAGGATGCTTCAGTGCCAAGGGTAACTTAGTCTCTGCATTCTTAGGGGCAATTTTAGAAATCTGACTAGGTATGCAAGGAACTGAGTTTGAGCTTTAACAGTAGCCAGAGTCAATTTTCATAAATTGACCATGGCCTCTGCTCTGAGAATTTTCTTTCAGTTGGAAGTGTGTGAGAGGAGGGGTGGGAGGAGAATGGAGTAATGGAATCTGTTCTGGGAATTCTCACACAAGATGGAGAAACTTCTGACCCACAGCCTCTCATCCAAGACACAGTACAGTAGTATACTGCCCACTAGCCTAGGAAGGAATATGTAACATATGAGTTACATAATATGTTAGTTTTGCCTTGGCCTTGCACAAACATGTCAACATGAAGAGAATTAAAAAAAAGGTACTGTTGTAACTATTACAATGATGTCTGACTGCTGTGGTTATTAACTGTTTACACATACTGGCTTAAAGCAAACAGTATGAAAAATCTGTACTGGCCACACATAAAATTCTCATTTAAGTAGTATGAACATTTCCAAGACCCTTGGGCTTCAGAAAATACATGACCAAATTCTGATAATGAGCTCCAGAACAAGACTATCAATTTGGATACAGCCCACACAGCTTACCATCCGTCTATCATCTGTTTCATACAGGTTCTGTCTATAAGATATACATATTTCTTATTATAAGACATACATATTATTTCTATCAGGTTTACATTTGGTATCTTAGTGTTTTACCTATTCTAAAACTATTTACTAAAGTTTCATTTGAATTTTACTGAAACTTACATCTCTTTAAAATGTAAATGAAACAAAATTATTGCTTTTAATGTGTAATAACCAGGAAACAATTAATTAGATTTTAAAAATTATTCAAGAACTACAGGCACAGTTATAGTCTTAAACTATTTACCAAATATTTTTAGGACTTCCAAATAAAAATATAAAATCTTCAAAATAATTCTGAACTCAAAAATAAAAGGAAATGATTTTTAAAAAGTCTATCTTCTTCCTTTAAATTTCACATCCAGATACCTATTTACTACTTCACAACCCTAACCCAAAGCAGAGTAGACACTCAATAAATACGTACTGAATGAATATATTCTTTCTCTAATACAGTCTTAAAGGAGCTCTGGTGGCACAGTGCCTAAGGCATTTGACTGCTAACCAGAAGGTTTGAGGTTCAACCCCATCAGCCACTCCTCCAAAGGATGTTGGAGCAATCTACTTCCATAAAGATTTACCACCTTGGAAACCCAATGGGTATCACTATAAGTCAGAATCAACTCAATGGCAGTGGGTTTAATATCATCTCATTTTTGCCCAAATTTTAAAATGTTTTTTTCTCTCCACAATTCTCTTTAGTGTCTTTAGTGCTTAATAGCAGTAGCTGTGAACAGCTAAATCTCACACACACACACACACACACACACACACACACACACGGAGAGACTTTACTATACTGTCAACTGTCAAGATGCAACCTAAATCAAAGACAACAAAATACTCAAAACTTAATTTTCAGCAACTAGATGACTAGATGGGTGGACAATACAGGATTGAGGAAGATGTTATATTCCTTTCTATTTTTTTTTTTTAAATCTTTTTGATGAGAAAGAAATTCCAAACTTTATAACTTTCTTTATATAAACCTGGACTAGTTTTTTGGTAGACAACAGCTGATGCCTTTTTTTTTTTTTTTTTTTGCTGTTTTACATAAAACATGTATTTAGGTGACTTACTGTCTCAATCAGCCATGGAAACAAAAGTGGAAAAAGTCAACATAATGGGGCACATAGTCTTCTGCTTATCACTGTATAAATTTTCCCTAATTGACTATAGAAATCTATGCTTTTTCTTGAAGAGCAGGACATGATATGTTGTTGTTGTTGTGTGCTGTCGAGTCGGACCCAACTCATAGCAACCCCTCCTTGGGTTGCCGAGGCAGTATCACTAAGGGAGTAGATTGCCCAACTTTCCTTCTGAGAAGTGGCTTCTGGTTAGCAGTCAAGTGGCTTAGGCACTATTCTACCAGAGCTCCCAGGACATGATATAGGAAACTATAAATTACATCCTACAGGACTTACTTTGTATTAAAATCCTAAAATTTTTAGTGCACATTTTATTTCTAAAGGATTACAATTTAGAGGGAGGATCCAAGATGGCAGACTAGCCAGATATACTACCCAGATCTTCTGCAACAAAGAACCAAGAAACTAAGTTAAATGAATATGGAGGGCAATCGTGGAACCCAGAACTTCAAAGGAAAGGTTAAAGTAGAAGATCAGATGCCAGTCAGAGGAAGAGACCTAATAGTATCAGTGAACAAGGAGGCATACAGAGCAGTGAACTGCCAAGAGGCCTACCACAGTGTGGACATTTTGAATTATTCCAAGCAATGTTCCAATTGGAACAGGAACCAGATAACGGGCTCTGTTTGCCCAAGACCATACTGACACCCACATCAGTAACTGGCAACCAGAGAGGTATGATTTCCCTCCTCACCCTGCATAAGCTCCTGGTCACCTGACTTGCGGCACGCCGCAACCCCACCCATCTGGAAACCATTTGAGCCCATTCCTACTTGCCAGTGTTGGGCCACTTTTTCTTTTTTCTCCTCTTCCTTCGTAGTTTTTCTCTTTTCCCCCTCCTTTGTCTTTTTTTACTTCCTATTTTCCCCACAGCCCTTTTTACATATACATAAATCCTGCAGAATGGGTGCCCTGCCCCCACTGCCTCAAAAGTGAACAATGCCGGCCCCGCCTCTGCATGGCCTGCAGTGCATCCTAGCACCAACACTATACCACAGCCATGTTTGGCAGCTAGCAATCATACCATTACCATGCTGTGCTCCTCCCTCCCTTAACTTTCCCTCTCCCATCTTGTTTTTTTCTTCTTCTTCTCCCCTCTCCCCCTTCCATCTCCATGTTCGGTGGTGTGCACTCTCACAGAGTACCACATTCCCACTACAGCCATGTTTGGCAGCTAGCAATCATACCATTACCATGCTGTGCTCCTCCCTCCCTTAACTTTCCCTCTCCCATCTTGTTTTTTTCTTCTTCTTCTCCCCTCTCCCCCTTCCATCTCCATGTTCGGTGGTGTGCACTCTCACAGAGTACCACATTCCCACTACAGCCATGTTTGGCAGCTAGTGCTTATGCCAACATTATGCTACTTTTTTTTCTTTTTTCTTAGTTCTTCTCTCTTCCCCACTCCCTTATCTCCCCTCCACACACCCTCAGTTTAAAAAACTTTTTTTTTCTTGATGCCATGAACCAAGTATCTTGCCCCTACCACCTCCACATTGAGGAGAACCCACACCTGGCTCTCTGCATTTAGTGGTGCATGCTCCCATGAAGCAAGCACTGCATTCACACTGCAACCATGTTCGGTGGCTAGTGCCTGCATCCATACTACACCACTTCTTTTCTCTTTCTTAGTTCTTTCTCTCCCCTTCCTTGTTTTCCTGCCCACCCCCCATACACATCTTTTTTCCTTTCTTTTTTGTTCATCATCACTCAGAGCCAGGGACCCTACCCAGGCATATCCACCAGCACCATTGGATCAACAACAAACAGCAGCCAATACCCACCAAACTGCCCACAGCTGGTATATAAGAAGGAACTCTGGTGGCATAGTCCCTAAGTCATGTGACTTGCTAACCAGAAGGCTGGCAGGTCAAACCTACCAGCCACTTCTCAGAAGGAAGACTGGGCAATCTACTTCCACAGATACTGCCTCAGAAACCCAAGGAGAGGTCACTATGAAGTCTCATCTGACTCGATGACAGAGATCAGAGACTCATGCCCACATTCCCACCCACTACCAATTCCACCAATGACAGGCAGTAAGTGCCTCAAATCAAAAATCAAACTCACTGCTGTTGAGTCAGTTCCAACTCATTAGCAACCCCTCCTTGGGCTTCTGAGGCAGTATCTCTACAGAAGTAGATTGTTCAGTCTTCCTTCTAAGGAGTGGCTGGTGGGTCTGAACTGCCAGTCTTCTGGTTCGCAGTCAACTGCCTTAGGCACTACACCAACAGAACTCCCAGTAAGCGCCCAGTATGGCCCCAAACTATTAGCCAGAGGAGCATGCCAACACCATTGACCAGCTATACTACAATAAAACAAAAAAGCAGGGTGAAGCAAACCAACATACAATCAAGCAATAAATACACCACCACCACAATGTCTCAAAAGAGCACAGACAACTTAAACTACACAGAAAAACAGGACAAGAGAGCTCAACCAAGTGACCAAATACAGGACAAGAAAATCTTCCAGAGGAAGAAATACTAAAGGAACTATCTGATAAGGAATTCAAAAGAATTATAGTGAGAGCCCTACAACAGATTAGGGAAGAGATCAAGGACATCACTGACAAAATCAAAGATTATAGTCTTTTATCACATATCCTAGTCAACTAAATCTTAAAATCTTTACTAATCCCATTCATTCACAGGGAATTACAGATTTAAAGAGCCGATTCCCCAAGAGTAGTTACTTAGAGCAAAAAAGCAGAAGAAAAGTTAAGATCCAACTGGGAAAGTATAAAAGATCAAGAGGAAGTATAAGGGACTAATATATTGGCTTAAAGCAAAACTGTTAACACATGAAGATAAAATAGCAAGACAAGAAGAAACAAAAATAATGTATCTTCTCTTCTACAGTTGCAGTTCCCTCTTCACTGTCCAAAAATAGAAAATTTTAGTAGGATTTTTTTTAAATGGTTGAGAGAATAAAACACTGGACCACAGATAATACACAGGGCCAAAGTATGCAAAATATCTACCTTTTCTTAGCTTTTGGCATTACATTTAAAATATATTTGTGTTATCTTAGTTGTCTATTACACTTACATGAACTTGACTGCTAACCAGAAGGCTGGTGGCTCAAATCCACCAGCCACTCCTTGGAAGGAAGATGGGGCAATCTACTTCCTAACTCTTCTTTCTTAACATATAGTACTTAACCAGACAAAAGTTACTAATTTTGTATGCCCTAGGGGTTGACCTCTAGAAACTACTTATCATATGTATGGTGTTAAGTATCTTTTTAAAAATACAGTTCTTCAGGGAATTCACTCTGCGTTAAATACTTCTCCAGCTATACTATGTTTGCTGGTACTTTCTTGTTTCTATGTGTATTTCTGTCTCTTGGGTCCCCCAAACTCTAAAAGTTGAAAGACTAACTGTAGCATTATAGGCTTAAGAATTTTCAACTCCTTAGGAAAAGAATTAACATTTTACAAGTCTACTGACTATTTTAAAATTTCTTGTAAAGAAATTGCTCTTGGGTTAATTCAGGAGTTAGCAAACAACGGACCTCTAACTTGCTCCCCTCCACTAGTTTTTAGCCCTTGAGCTAAATACTTTTATATTTTTAAACAGCTGAAAAAAAATAAATTTAAGAGTATTTGTGATATGTGAAAATTATATGAAATTCAAATTTCAGTGTCTACTAATAAAGTTCTATGAGAACACAGTCTTTTTATATTGCCTGTAGCAGGCTTTGCTCTACAAAAAGAGGCCCTACAAGAGGACACAGTGATCAAACGGCATATAGGCCTAAACTATTTACTATCAGGGGTCCTTTAAGAGAAGTTAGCCAACTCCTGGAGTTCAGTCATTAAAAACTATTCAAAATGTCTGATTATTTGTCCCAAAAGGGGGAACTGTTAAACCCCTTTGAAAAAGTTTGCTATGACAAAAATCCTATTCATAAACTTCCAGTAACACTGATGAAAGAAGATAATTTACCAAAAAGCTGTGTAGTAAAGATAATGTTTCAGTCAGACCACCATCATCTGTGCTTCTCTGCATCAACAACTGTTTATTCTGAATCCACCACCAACTTGGTAGATTTTATTTCCTCTGTCAAAATTTAACCACTTCTTTAGACATTCATCACAACCCTAAATGTAGCTTCTATATTTTTTCCCTGAATTACTGCAGTAACCTCTGCACACATTCATTCTTGATCTCCTCCTTCCCCAAACGAACTATTCATATTATCTTCAAAACACAAATCTGATCTTTTCACTCTCCTGCTTAAAAGTCTTACATCATCTGTTCCTCCAGACTCCAGCCTCATTCCTTTCCAACACCCAATTCACATTAATTTTTATAAAATGTAATGCCTATTTGTAGCTTCCTGATCAGCATGATTTAGTATTTAAATGGGTCACTGCAATGCAAAACTCAAGCAAAAATAATGGGCATTTATTTGCACTGCATTTATTTTTCTCTTCCCATCTATTGTGAGGGTTTCTTACACTTTCACTTTTACCAACATAGTACCCATTGCTGTTGTTGTTGTTTGCTGTCGAGTTGGCCCCAACTCACAGCAACCCCTCCCTTGGGTTTCTGAGGCAGTATCACTACGGAAGTAGGATTGCCCAACCTTCCTTCCGAGGAGTGGCTGGTGGGTTTGAACCGCCAGCCTTCTGGTGAGCAGTCAAGTGCCTTAGGCACTATGCTACCAGAGCTCCTTAGTACCCATTAGTAACTTACTTTCCAGTGAATCTATTCTAACTCATGGCAGTCCCATGTGCTGCAGAACTGTGCTCCATAGGATTTTCACAGCTGTGACCTTCAGGAAGCAGATCTTCATGCCTCCCAACTGCCCTGTGTTTTTTTTTTTTTTTTTGAGTGCCTCTCAATTAGCAGCCAGGCACTTAAACATTAAGTGTAACCCAGAGACTGACCCATCCAAAACACACTTGTTGCTTGATTCCTTATATAATGGCCAAACATGCACTGTGACTATGAGCCATCACTTGGAATACACTGATAGTTTCATTTTAATAAATCCATGTTCATACCAATGAAAGACTGGTGCACAGAATTTCAAGTGACATTAACTTTATAAGCTAGTCAAAATACTATCCCCATATGAATGGGTAAACTTTAATATATCCACACAAAGAACATTACTTAGCAATTAAAAGAAACAAGTATCGATAAATGCAACAACTTGAATAAATCTCACAGCAATTTGCTGAGTGAAAGAATCTATTCTCAAAATGTTACATGCCATATGGTACTCAGGAAAAAGGCAGAGAAGAACAGAGGGAGGAATCTTTGCCAGTGGAAGGGCTTACAGAGGTTTTTGAGGGGATGGACTTGTTCTGTATCCTGACTGTGCACAGCTGCTTAATTAAAAAAAAAAAAAAAAAGTTAATTTTGTTCTATGTAAATTTTTTAAATAATTCAAAACTTTAAAAATATATATTCATTTTTGGGTTAAGAATTTATTCCATTACTTTATTCAGTTTTCTAAGAAGTAGAAAAACCTAACAGTAAGCACATTAACATAAATGTATTTGTATTTAGTTTCTTAAAAAAAAAAACTATAATACTATCATTGAGAGGCGACTACAAAATAAATACTTATCTATCTATACCTTATGCTCACCACTGCCAACATAATGATAAAAGTCACAGGAGTTTTATTTCCAGCAAAGAGGAATTCATAATAAAAATTACTATTATTTAATTGTATTTACAGAAGGAAAAAGTACTTGCTGGTTATTTTGCTAATGGTCATTTACATAATCCACTCCTGCACCCAAAAGTTATAAATAAATAATCTAACCATAAAACAGGCAAAAATCTTGAATAGCTCTCTCTCCAAAGAAGGAATACAAATGGCCAATAAACACATGAAAAGGTTTGTCTCTTAATCATTGTTGTTGTTGTTGTTGTTGTTGTTGTTAGGTGCCTTCAAGTCGGCTCCAACTCACAGCAACCCTATGTACAAAACAACGAAACATTGCCCAGTCCTGTGCCAGCCTCACAATACTTGCTATACCCAAGCCCATCAATGTAGCCACTGTGTCAATCCATCTCCTTGAGGGCCTACCCCTTCTTCTCTGACCCTCCACTTTACCAAGCATGATATCCTTCTTTAAGGAATGGTCCCTTTTGACAACGTGACCAAAGTAGGTGAGACAAAGTCTGGCCATTTTCGCTTCCAAGGAGCATTCCAGCTGCAGTTCTTCCAGGACAGATTTGTTCGTTCTTTTGGCAGTCCGTGATACTTTCAGTATTCTTTGCCAACACCATGTCTCAAAAGCATCAACCCTTCTTTGGCTTTCCTTGTTTATTGGCCAGTTCTCACATGCATATGAGGACCATGGCTTGGGTTAGGTGCATCTTAGTCTTCAACAGGACGTCCATGCTCTTCAGCACTTGAAAGAGGGTTTTTGCGTAGAGAGGTACATGGGACGTACAGACAACAAAGATTAACCCTTTTGCACATACAGTACTGCATTGTCAGTGAAGGCAAACATGGGTATATGGCTGGATAGATGGGTGGAAAGGCTGATCTAGTATGTATGTCTACGAGTGGGGAGTGTACCCAAGACCATGTATAGGGTTGGCAGACAATGGTCCTGTAAGTTTATTTGTACAATCTGAATTCCCAAGTGTATAGCAGAGCTGACAAGGGGCAAGGTTGTAGTCACTTCTTGGTCACAGCAAGCTACCCAGAGGGACTGGGTAGTGGAACCTGTGGGCTCGGGACCATAGTCACAGGGGACATCAAGCTCAACTGGCATAACATACTACACAAAACGTGTAGTTTCACCTCCTACTTTGGCGAGTAGTGACTGGGATCTTAAAAGCTTGCAAGCTGCCATCTAGATGCAATGATGGGTCTCCTCGTACAGAGCAAAGAATCATGAAGAAAACCAAAGATTCATGCAAACAATTACTCCTAGTGATTGGTACACCATCCGATCTGTAGCCTATATGACTATGAGACCAGAAGAACTAGATGGTGCCCAACTACTACTGTCAACCACTTGGAAGGGGATCTATGTAGGAGATCCTGGATAGAGA
>NW_006921595.1:3276779-3278545 GCF_000298275.1 Orycteropus afer afer
TGTCCAGTGCAATAGGTCATCTGATGTCTTGACTGCTGCTTTCATTGGTGTTGACTGTGGAACCAAGTAATATGAAATCTTTAACAACTTCAATCTATTCTCCATTTTTTGTGATGCTGCTTTTTGGTCCAGTTGTGAGGATTTTCGTTTTCTTTATATTGAAATGTAATCCAATAGAATACAGATTGAATAAATGTGGTGCAAGGATACAACCCAGACATACTCCCTTCTTGATTTTAAACCATGCAGTATCCCCTTGTTCTGTTTGAACAACAGCCTCCTGGTCTATATACAGGTCCCTGATGAGCACAATCAAGTGTTCTGGAATTCCCATTCTTCTCAATGTTATCCATAATTTGTTATGATCCACACAATCAAATGCTTTTGCATACTCAATAAAACACAAGTAAATATCTTTCTAGTATTCTTCGCTTTCAGCCAAGATCCATCTGACATCAGCAATGATAGTCCTTGTTCCATGTCCTCTTCTGAATCTAGCTTAATCATTTGCTGTTGTTGTTGTTGTGTGATCTGACTCATAGGGACCCCTCCTTGGGTTTCCAAGGCAGTATCACCACATAAGTAGATTGCCCAGTCTTCCATCCGAGGAGTGGCTGGTGGGTTTGAATCACCAGCCAGTCCTCTGATTAGCAGTCAAGTGCCTCAGGCACTAAACTACCAGAGGTCCCAGCTTAATCATCAGGGAAATGCAAATCAAAGCCACAATGACACATCAGCTCACACCCACTAGGATGGCTATTAGTAAAAAAATGGGAAATAACAAGTCTTGGCAAGGATATGGAGAAATTGGAACTCTCATCTATTGCTGTTGGGTATGTAAAATAGTGCAGCCTCTAGGGAAAACAAACACAGAAATATCATAACCTAATAACTCTACTACTAGGTAACTATGTTCTAGAGACTTGAAAGGAAGGACTCAAACACATGTCTGTACACCAATGTTCTTTAAACATTATTAGCAACAGCCCAGAGGTAGAAAAAAACCGTATGCCAAGCAACAGATAAACAGATAAATAAAATATGGTATATACATACAATGGATTATTCAGCCATCAAAGGAAATGAAATTCTGATACATGCTATGACATGAATGAACTGTGAAAATCTTATGTTGAAATAAATGAAATAAGTCAGACATAAGAGGACAAATACTGTATAATCCCACTTATATGTAGTATCTAAAATAGGCCAAATGCATGGAGACAGTTTATTAGTAGTTACCAGGGGCTGGAGGGGAAGAGGGATGAGAGTGCTAAAGGTCTACTAATTTTCTGTTGGAAATGATGTAAAACTTTCAGAAATGGATAGTGGTGATGGTGGCACAACACAGTGAATGTAATTAATGTCAGTGAACCTTACTTAAAAATGTTTAAAATGGCACTTTTTGTTTATGTATCTCACCCCATAAAGTCTGTACCCAAATCATCATTGAGGATTAGTGTTATGAAGAATAAATGAGTTAATATTTATAAGATGTTGTAATAGTGACTGGCTGTTTAAGTGCTTAATAAATGTTAAGGGTTATTATTAAATCAAAGATACTTTGAGGCTATAAACACTGTAAATCTATATCTACCAGTTTTTTTCTTCACTTCAGATTTCATACAAAATATCCAAAGATTATAAATAACAAAGAAGGCATTTGAATGTGTTTTTCTTTCAGTTGAACGCTTAGGTTGGGATGTGCTAATTAAGGGTACTAAATTCAGTACAACTCAAGAGCAAACCAGATATACAAGAACATA
>NW_006921595.1:3279302-3280684 GCF_000298275.1 Orycteropus afer afer
GTGGGAGGGCAGCTGTTGCTTTGTGGTAAACTGTGGTCAATGTCAGGAGACAAAGTGTATGTGAACTGCTGTATGGAAAGTGAATTTGCTCTGTAAATCTTCACCCAAATCACAATAAAGAAAAATAAATTTTTTAAAAAAGAGAGCAAATCAGGGCAGAGATGAAAGATTGTGTTTCAGTGCTCAAAGAATTACTCTAAGAAGAAAAGAGTCAGAATAAAGTCTCTTTTAGCAATCTACTATACTATACTATGAGTCAGAATAAAGTCTTTTTTAGCAATCTACTCTACTATACTATACGCCAGTCATTAAGACAGACATCATCACTACCCATAAAATCTTAACACAGAAATAAGTTTCTGAGCTCTCCAAATATTTTTCTGTCCCTAAAAACAAAACCTAGATTAAAAAATTATTTAAGAAACAGAATGTTGAGCAGTGTGACTGGAATTTATTTCAAGATGGCAGAATAGGCAGAAAGTCTGCACAGACCCTCTTCAACAAACAAAAGGGAAACCAGTTAACACAGACACAGAAGATAATCCTGGACCCCTGAGCCTTGAAGGGAAGGATATAGATAGATGTGGACTAAACCCCAACTAGCAGAAGAATTTGCATGAAAATACCAAAAAAGGAGCTATACGGACCTGCAGTCTGGCAGCGATCCTGAGCAATCCTGACGGCACAGACGGCTTGGAGATTCTCGAGTGGTGGTAGGACCTAAGAGTTAACCTAAAAATCAGCCCTGCTAGCCAGCGACTGTATGGAGGACTGCTCTAGTGGCTGTGGAATAAAAAACGAATCAGCAGTGAAGAGGAAGATAGGCTGAGCTGTGGACTTTTGCCTGTCTGGAGGGAGCCACCATTTGGAATGTTTACAAGTGGCTTGACCATTTTGGACATTTAAAGAGACAGTGCTCTCCGAGATTCCAGGGGCTTAAGAAGTGGTTCTGCTTTCCAGTAACCCCAAAGTCACTCCGGACCTACATAACTGAAAAGATGTGACATTCCTATTGTTACTCTTATACCCCACACCAGCTTGGTGAACGGAGGTGCGGCCACCCCCCACTCCCACCCACCTTCTGGGCCCACAGGAACTCCATCCCAGTCTGTGTGCTCAGAAGGAGCCTGGGTGCCATGCCTATGTGCCACCGATTTTTTATTTCCATTTTTTTTCTTTTTCTCTTTCTTTTTTCTGGTGTTTAGTTTGCTTGTATTTGTCAAATTTAAAACTAGTATTATTGTTAATACTTCTGTCCTTTTAACTATTCTTCCCCTCCCAGGTCCTAGTTTACACCATTTTTTTTCTTTTCTCTATTCCTGGTTAAAAACATTTTTTTCTTTTAATTTAAATTATTTTTAACCCCTTTTTCTGTCATGGTT
>NW_006921595.1:3301138-3302381 GCF_000298275.1 Orycteropus afer afer
GTTAGGTATGTATATATCCCAGAGCATAAGATTCATATGGAGAGTTTTTTTCAGTATTCTGAGCCCCATCCCCAGAGTTTCTGACTCAGTAGGTAAAACAGGGGCCATGAATATGCACTTTTACTGAGCTCAAGGAGACACAACCAAAAACACTGATCTGAGGACCATACTTTGAGCATTAAATATGCACCAGGACACAAAACATGTGTGGGAATATAAAACCAATTTGTTCTGTAAACTTTTACCCCAATCTCTCTCTCTTCTCTCTCCTCTCTCTCCTCTTTCTCTCTCTCTCTCTCTCTCTCACACACACACACACACACACACACACAGAAAGAGAGAGAGAAAGAGAGAAAAAGTTATTAAAAAAAAAAAAACATATAATTTCACTGTAGCAATAATAGCAAAATTCAATCAGTGTTCTGGTTACCTAGTGCCACTGTGACAGAAAAATACCACAAATGGAATAGCTTGAACAAAAGTTTATTCTCTCACAGTTTGGAGGCTTTAAGTCTGAGTTCAAAGTGCCAGGTGCAAGGGGCTGGGTGAAAGCCCCTCAACCTTGGACTTCAGCTCTGCATCCTCCTCCTGGCCCACTGAAGCTAGAGGCTTTTCTTTATCCAGACAGCTGCTGGCTGCTGAGGCTAACAAGTAAAAAGGCACAGTCCCAATGTTACCAAACCACACAGCAGGCCAATAATTCAAGTCAATTTGAAAGTTCCAAGGTCAGCAAAGCAGGCAAGCTGTTGAACAATGACCTGGCACATGCAGGGTTCAATCATGCCATAAGCTAGAGACTGTTCCTCAAGGCTTCTTCTTATATAAAGGATTATATAAAGGAGCAGACCACATCCCTAAGGCAGCTACTCAGCTGATCACAGTAGATTCCACCATGGAGCTGATTACCAGTCTCATTATGGGGAATACCTCATCCAACTGCCCAGCCGCTCAACCAGGCCCAGCCAAGTTGACACACAAACTTATCAACCACAGACAGAAAACAACAAATGCTGATGAGGGTTTAAAAAAAAAAGATATGCACTAGTATACATATTAACATCTTCATAGTAGCACTGTTCATAATATTGAAATTGGAAAGAAATATCAAACAATGGTGGTGGTGGTGTTAGGTGCTGTTGTTTCTGCTTCCTAGTGATCCTATGTACAATAGAACAAAACACTGCACAGTCCTGTGCCATCCTCACAATTATTGCTGTGTTTGAGCCCATTGTTACAGCTACTG
>NW_006921595.1:3303311-3304190 GCF_000298275.1 Orycteropus afer afer
CCTGGAATTAAGAAATATGATTTCATTTATATCAAGTTGACAAAATGAAAAGATAATCCTTAAGGAAAAAAAAAAAAAAAGGAAGGAAATCATCACAAAAGTAAAGATTATAATTACTCTAACAGGAGGGAAAGGGTTATAATCAGGAAGATGTAAGAGATTTTCTGGGGTACTGGCCAATTCCACTTAAGGACGAATTGTGGCTAGTTGCACTGGGAATTTTGTAAAACTGTATTTTTCTTACAGTTATTTCACAATAAACGGGTTTATTTATTTAACATTTTATTGTGGTTTGGGTGAAACTCTACAGTGCAAATTAGTTTCCCATTCAACAATATGTACACATTTTGTTTCGTGTCATTGGTTAGAATCCCCTCAATGTAACAACACTCTTCCCACTTCCTCCCTGGGTTCCACATTTCCATTCGTCTTTCTTTCCTATCCCTTCCTGCCTTCTGAACTTTGTTTTTGGGCAAATGCTGTCCTTTAGGTGTTATATGGTTGACTGCTCTTAGAAATATGCTCCTTATGGGTATTACACAATGAAAAATTTTAAAAACGCATTTTCTTTGGCAGAATTTTGTGAAAGCGGCTTCCCAAAGTTTATTATTTCAATCTTAGTACTCTAAATCTAACCTCATTTACTTCATCAGTTAAATTATATTTAATAATTTAAAATTAAATATTAGGATTGCTGGAAAACACAACTTACCAAATCAGAGAATGGTCTTTTGAGGCAATAGCAAAGCAAGGAGATATTGCTATAAAAAACCCTATAAACATATTTCTTTCTTTAAAAATTTTTAAAGGCTCAAAAAAACAGGGCTCACACTGAGACTATGGCCCCTAGCTGCCCTTCAGGTCTGGAATTGAACCCAC
>NW_006921595.1:3305176-3307317 GCF_000298275.1 Orycteropus afer afer
ATATGACGTATGAATCTAGGAAAATTGGAAGTTGTAAAAAAATGAAATGGAAAGCATAAAGATCAATATCCTAGGCATTAGTGAGCTGAAATGGACTGGTTTTGGCCATTCTGAATCAGACGACCATATGGTCTACTATGCCAGGAATGACAAATTGAAGGAGAAAGGCATGGCATTCATCTTCACAAAGAATGTTTCAAGATCTATCCTGAAGTACAATGCTGTCAGAGATAGGATAATATCCATACACCTACAAGATACACCAGTAAATACTATTATTATATGCACCAACCACCAAAGCCAAAGACAAGGAAACAAGATTTCCACCATCTTTTGCAGCCTGAAATTGACCAAACATGCAATCAAGATGTGTTGATTATTACTGGTGATTGGAATGCAAAACTTGGAAATGAAGAATCACCAGCATTTGGAAATTATGGCCTTGGTGAAACAAATGACGCTGGAGATGGCATGACAGAATTTTGCAAGACCAATGACTTATTCATTGCAAATACCTTTTGTCGACAACATAAATGGTGGCTATACATGTGGACTTCACCAGGTGGAATACACAGGAATCAGATCAATTACATCTGTGGAAAGAGGCGATGGAGAAGTTCAGTATCTGCAGCCACAACAAAGCCAGGACCTGACTGTGGAACAAATCATCAACTGCTCATATTCAAGTTCAAGCTGAAGCTGAAAACAATTACAACAAGTCTACGAGAGACAAAATATGACCTTGATTACATCCCTCCTGAATTTAGAGACCATTTAAAGGATTTGATGCACTGAACACCAATGACCGAAAAGCAGAGGAATTGTGGGATGATGTGTTAGCCTGGATTCTCTAGATAAACCACACATCATTGTGGTCCAGCCAAGCTGACACACAACAATCACAGATAACATCAAGAACATCATCCACAAAGAAAGCAAAAGGTCATTAAAAAGACAGGAAAAGAAGAAAAGACCAAAATGGACATCAGAAGAGACTCTGAAACTTGCTCTTCAACAGAAAATAGCTAAAGCAAATGGCAGAAATTACAAGACAGAGACTTTAAAGAACAGCTCAAGAAGACAAAGTCAATTATTATAATGAAATATGCAAAGACCTGGGAGTTAGAGGACCAAAAGGGAAGAACATGCTCACCATTTCTCAAGCTGAAAGAACTTAGGAAAATATTCAAGACTCGAGCTGCAATACTGAAAGATTCTATGGGCAAAATATTGAATGATGCAAGAAACATCAAAAGAAGATGGAAGGAATATAAAGAGTCACTGCACCCAAAAAGCATTAGTCAATGTTCATCCATTTCAGGATGTGGCATATGATCAAGAACCAATGGTATTGAAGGAAGAAGTCAAAGCTGCACTGAAGGAATTGGCAAAAATAACAAAGCTCCAGGAATTGATGGTATACCCACTGAGATGTTCCAACAAAAGGATGCCACGCTGGAGGCACTTACTCATCTATACCAAGAAATTTGAAAGACAGTTACCTGGCCAACTGACTGGAAGAGATCCATATTTGTACCCATCCCAAAGAAAGGTGGCCCCACAGAATGTGGAAATTATCAAACTAATATTGACAGGGAAATTCCAGAAATGCAAGCTGGATTCAGAAGAGGACATGGAATGAGGGACATCGTTGCTGACGTCAGAAGGATCTTAGCTGAAACGAAAAAATACCAAAAAAAGATTTTCAGTTGTGTTTTAATGACTATGCAAAAGCATTTGACTGTGTGGATCATAACAAATTATGGATAACACCGAGAAGAATGGGAATCCCAGAACACTTAACTGTGCTCATGAGGAACCTATACACAGACCAGGAGGCTGTCATTTGAACAGAACTGGGTATTGCATGGTTTAAAATCAAGAGGGGATTGTGTCAGGGTTATATCCTTTCACCATACTTAGTCAATCTGTATGCTGAACAAATAATCTGAGAAGCTGGACTACATGAAGAAGAACACAGTATCAGGATTACAGAAAGACTCTTTAACAACCTGCAACATACAGATGATACTTTGCTTGCTGAAAGTGAAGATGTCTTGAAGCATTTACTGATGAAGATTAAAGACTACAGTCTGCAGTATGGATTGCACCTCAACATAAAGAAAATGAAAATCCTCACA
>NW_006921595.1:3307967-3321327 GCF_000298275.1 Orycteropus afer afer
GTTGTACATAGGGTCGCCATGAGTCAGAGGCATCTTGATGGCACCTAACAACAACAACCCTATCCCCAACACACACCAAAAGGGAAAAAGAAAAAAAAAAAACCCACAGAAGAAAGGGAAAAAGGAGAGTGCCAAAAAAAAAAAAAAAAAAACAACCAGCATTATGAAACACACAAACAATGGATATCATTTGACACAGCATGCAAAAAGAGCACTTCAAAATGAAACAGTTTTATCAGTCTACACACAAATAAGGCAACAATGAAAACCTAGGAACCACAGAGACCATCTAGAGTCTACAAAGTTTTCACCAAGATAGATGAGGGTAAATAAAGTCCTCAGGAGGTCAAAAACTTTGTAAATTTTATTTAGTTAAATACTTACCATTAAACTACTGGTTCCAGAAGGAATAGAGGTAGCAGAGTAGAAAAAAAGATGGAAAACCAAATCAATACTAAGGATAAATAAAGACTGGCAACATAGTATCAACTGTAGGCACCCAAAATAATAACAACAACAAAAAACTACAAAATGTGAGGGAACCACCTTTCTAGCAGTATTGAGAGCTGTGTTATCTAAGCTACTGTCTCTTATTTCTATTTTGAGTATCATTTGGACAAGAGCTACTTAACAGCTATTCCAGAGATCAGACTTGGCAAAGCAAAGAAGGCAAAATCTGTAATTTCAAATATGGCCAACAGTTCAACACACAATTTAAGAAATTAAGTACATTCTATACCAATTGGATTACCCAAAATACATCCATACAAGTAAAATAATTGTGTAGAATTTCAGTGAATAAAATAGATTTTATTATTTGCTGTTATGGTTGATACCTAACCATTATCCTGAACAACCAAAAGGTAATAACAAAACTTAATTCACCTTACTAGAATGCATCTAATATGCCATAAAAGATTTTACTTTACTCTTACTGATTTAGTTTGAATAAGCTTTTATCTTAAGTACTTTATGTAATCCTTTACTTACCATTACCTTTCATATCAAATATTTTAGGAAACTTAGAAAAACTAATTTATTTTGATAATAAGGATGCTAGCTCACATTTGCATGGCACTTTACTATGAGCCTAGGAGCCCTAATGGCACAGTGGTTAAGAGCTTGGCTGGTAATTAAAAGGTTGGTGGTTCAACTCCACCAGATGCTCCATGGGAGAAAGATATGGCAGTCTGCTTCCATAAAGATTACAGCCTTGGAAACCCTATGGGGCAGTTCTCCCCTGTCCTATAGTGCCTCTAAGATCATGAGTCAGAATTCGACTCACCAGGAATGGGTTTCACTACAAGTCAAGCACTTGATGTGATCTTTAAAACACTATACGTATAAGGTAAGAACTATTAGTATCACCAGTTTAATATTGAGAAAACAGAGGCTTGGAGAATTTAAATAAATTGGCCAGAATCACAAAGGTCCAACTACAGATCCAAATATCTAAACCATTAAAATAATACGGAACCAGAAATAGTTGTTGTTTTTTTTTTTAATTGTGATTTGGGTGAAGATTTACAGAGCAAATTCACTCTCCATACAGCAGTTCACATATACCTTGTCTCATGTCATTGACCACAGTTTATCACAATGCAACAGCTCCCCTCCCACTTCCTCCCCATAGTTACCACTTCCCAGTGTCCATCCCTCCATACTCTCCTGTCCCCTGAGCTGTCTCCCTGTGCATAAGCAGCCCTTTCTTCTCCCATGATTGTTCTCTCCAGGGCGTGTGTCTACTTGAGGTAAATGTTCAACTCCCATGCCTGTACTTTGTTTGGCTGGAAACCACAGGAGTGGATTCAATTCCAGACCTGAAGGGCAGCTAGGGGCCACAGTCTCAGTGGTTCCACCAGGCTCCACTGGACCAGCAAACCTGGTCCCAACCATCCTTTTTATTTTCCCCCTCCAAATGATTTTGAGTTTTGTTCTACATTGTTCTCCCTCTCTATCCAGGATCTCCTACATCCCTTCCAAGTGGATGACAGTGGTAGCCGGGCACCATCTAGTTCTTCTGGTCTCATAGTTGTATAGGTTGCAGATTGGATGGTGTACCCGTCGTGGGGACTGATTGTTTCCATTAATTTTGGTTTTCTTCTTTGCTCTTGACGAGGAGAGACCCATCATTGCATCTAGATGGCAGCTTGCTAGCTTTTAAGATCCCAGTCGCTACTCACCAAAGTAGGAGGTGGAATAATGTTTTGTATAGTATGTTATGCCAATTGAGCTTGATGTCCTCTGTGACCATGGTCCCAAGCCCTCAGGATCAACTACTCTGTCGCTCTGGGTAGCTGGCTGTGACCAAGCAGTGACCACAACCTAGCCCCTTGTCAGCTGTACTATATACCTGGGCATTCTGATCATTCACATAAACTTATAGGACCATTGTCTGCCAACCCTATATAAGATCCTGGATGCACTCCCTCTTTCATAGACATACCTAATAGTTTAGCCTGTCTACCTATCTATCCATCCATATACCCATGTTTGCCTTCACTGACAACTCAGTAGTGTATACGCAAAAGGGTTCATATTTGTTGTCTGTACTTCCCATGTACCTCTCTATGTCTTTATCTTCCTCAATGCTGTCATATTGGTCACTCACATTCGGTATGTTGCCTTTCTCTTCACCCAAATCAATATTTATCACTATCTATCTAATGGCAGTCCCTCCCCTCTCCTCCCACCCCTGGTAACCAACAAAGAAAATTTCCTTCAATAGATAAACCTTTCCTTAATTTTTACAATAACGGACTAATACCATATTTGTCCTTTTGTCATTGACTTACAGAAATAGTATTTTCAAACTTTTGATTTTATTTTCTTATTCCTGTAAGAGTGCTGAAAGTATCTATGACACATAAATCTAACAAAAATCACAACTAAATCTTATAGGAAATTTCCTAATTCATAGATTTTTCTACCAGAATATAAAGATACTAATAGGAAATAATTAAAAAAACACTAATATTTAATGTTACAAAAAAACAAAACTCTAACTGCGGTAAAAGTACTAGTGAAATAATGTTTGAAATAATGTTTAGTGGTATTAATTGGTCAGCCTCATCTATAACACTGCTGTAAGAATTAAATCATACACACAAAATTATGTCCACGTTAGAAAGAATGAAAAGATGTGTTCCTTCTTGCTACAAGCAATTCAATAGATATTAAGCTAATGTTGTTGTTGTTATGTGCTGTCAAGTTGGACCTAACTCTTAACGACCCCTTCCCTTGGGTTTCCAAGGCAGAATCACCACAGAAGCAGATTGCCCAACCTTCCTTGCAAAGAGTGGCTGGTGGGTGTGAACCACCAGCCTTCTGGTTAGCAATCAAGTGCCTTAGGCACTATGCTACCAGAGCTCCCATTATAGCTTACAAAAAAAGATAAATTGTGGTGGTTGTATTATAAAGAAAGATTTTCCAAGGACACTTTTAACAAATAACATGCTTAAACATTAGAAAAACAATCTTGCAAAAACAGTCTATATACTGTGAAAACCAAATAAAACATGCTATATCTTCCATTAAGGTATCTTTAAAAGGATCTGAGTAAAATTAGTATAAATAGTTTATTTCCCTAAGAAATAATTAAAGCTTCAAAAGATTGGGATGCCCAGAATGTAAGAAAGTAAGTACATTTACAGAGAAGGCATTTAGTATCTAAAACAGCAAAATGTTACACCTAATGAAATACTGGTAAACGTTCAACAACTGCTCACTAGGAAAAAAAAAATCATACTTGATGACTTGCATGGTGTAAACAGTCCCACCGTGTTTGATTTACCGAAGTCATCGCTGAACCCAGAATTAAAACAAGATGTGTAGCAGCACATTATTATATAGTATTTCTACTATGTACATACAAGATTGATAACTTCAAGAATGCAGATAATAATAAAATATAATAAAATCACTAGGAAATAAGTTTTGAGTATTTATTACCTTTGTTTTAAATATAATGTACTTAAGTGTAAGTTTACCTAGTTTAATTTTTAATGATGGTTGTATTTAACAACTGGCTTGCCAAAGTCCTGAAAATTTAATAATCAGCTCCGAGAAGAGCTGGCTGCAGCCCATCACTGGCATGCAGTTCCCTTTTTAAAATTCAGCCCAGTCCTTTGTTTATTTTCCTATTACTTCTTGGTATATTGGCAAGGAAGAAAGTTGCAATATTTTAATCAATCAGCTCTCTCAATTCTTCCTGCTAAATCCCCTTAAGTCGCCTAAATCTGTTCAGCAGGCCCAAATTCATGACCCAATACATTAGAGACTGGTAACATCCACTCAGCACCTCACAGCCCCAGTCTTTAGCATAGAAAAATGAAAGCAAAGGCCACTTGTATTTGCTGCCAACGTATTTCCTCCAACCCATTTCCTTGGCATGGGTTTTTGCCTCACATAAGCATTTTTTTAAAGTTTCCTAAAAGACCAGAACAATTTACATTTACATCAATATCATTTACAGCTGTATCATTTGCAATAGTATGTTATTACATTATTTTCTGTCAATCTGACAGGCATAAAATGCTACTGTATTACAACTTTAGTTTGCATTTCCCTAGAAAGCAATCTGGGATCTCTATTTAAATTAATAATGAAAAATACTCTTCTAGGAATATAGTGGAATATGTACTTGGACCAATCCTCCTAATGGAAACAACTCAAAATCTAGAATTAAAAAAATTAATGAAATGGCAAAAAAATCTATAAATTCTCAGGCCAAAAACTGAGAAAAGGCTAGAAACCCAATAGGCAAAATGAATCACAGCAGTAGGCTTTTGCCTTGAACTGGAGTTCCTGGGTGATGCAAGTGGTTAAGTGTTCAGCTACTAACTGAAAGGTTGGTGGTTCAAATCCATTCAGATGTGTCTCGGAAGAAAGGCTTGGCAATCTGCTTCCAAAAGGTCCCAGCCATGAAAACCCTATGGACTGCAGTTCTTCTCTGCCACACATGGGGTCACCATGAGTCAGAATCAACTAGAAGGCAACTAGTTTGCCTTGAGCTAGGATGCCCTCAAATACTTTACTATTAGAATAAACTAGAAATAATCCACTTCTCCTCATGATCACAAACAAGGCAATTTCAAGGAAAATTGCAGCAGAAGATAGAAAAATCACTACTGAGAATGTGGAACCAGAAAGCAAGCCCCTGATACTTTCGCAGCCTGAATTTATTACCTACCCACTGCCATTGAGTCAATTCCAACTCATGGCAACCTTACAGGACAGAGTAGAACTGCCTCATAAAGTTTCCAAAGCTGTAATCTTTACTGAAGCAGACTGCCTCATCTTTCTCTCATAGAAAAGCTGATGAGTTCAAACCACTGACCTTTTGGGTAGCAGCCAAATGTTTTAACCACTGTGCCACTAGATTTCCTTCAATTCACTACCTGTTGCTGTTGTTGTTGTTGTTGTATGCCGTGGAGTCAGCCCTGACTCATAGCAACCCCTCCTTGTGTTTCTGAGGCAGTATCACTACGGAAGTAGGATTGCCCAACCTTCCTTCTGAGGAGTGGCTGGTGGGTTTGAACCACCAGCCTTTTGGTTAGCAGTCAAGTGCCTTAGCCACTATGCTACCAGAGCTCCCTTCACTATCTAGTTGGCCTAAAAAACCTAAGCTAAAATTCTCAGACTTAAGCATGCATCTGAATCATATGGAGGACTTAGTAAAACAAATTGCTGCCTCACCACCACGCACCCCACCCCCCACAAGTTTTTAGTAAGTCTAAAGCTGGCCTGATGATCTGTACAGCAAATTCTGAGGTACTGCTGATACTGACGGTCTGGGGAACACACTTGGAGGACGAGGGATTATGAATGATCCAAGTGCCTCCCAGCTCCCGGAAGAAGTAACAATGGGATAGGGGAGGCACTGCAGACCAGAAGGCAAAGAACACCACTTCATAAACAGAGCTGGAACAAATGGCTATCCACACGAACAAAAATGAAATTGCATCTCTACCTTACATGACATACAAAAATCAATTCCAAGACAATTAACACCTTAACACGAAAGGCAAAACTACAATGACTTTATGATAGCTATGGAAGAATAACTTCAAGACCTTGGAAACAATAAAGACTTTAAAATATAAAAAGAAAAAAATTGGTAACATTTAAAATAAATTACTTCTGTTCATAAAAATGTGACATACATGCCTTGGATTTGCTTTAAAATATTTCAGGAAACAGAGGGATGGAAACAAATACAATAAATGTGGAAAAAAATCTTGATAAATGTCAAATTTGGGTATTAAGTGATTATACTATTTCACTTCTTTTGTGTATGTTTGTCCTTATAAAACTTAAAAAGTAAGCATTAAACTGGGAAAATAGCAAAGACTACAGCCTTCAGCATGGATTACACATCAACATAAAGAAACCAAAAATCATCACAACTGGACAAGTAAGTGACATCACAACAAACAGAGAAAATACTGAAGCTGTCAAGGATTTCATTTAACTTTAGATCTACAATCAATGCCCATGGAAGCAGCAGTCAAGAAATCAAACAATGCATTGCATTGGGCAAACCTGATGCAAAAGATCTCTTCAAAGTATTAAAAAGCAAAGACACCACTTTGAGGACTAAGGTATGCCTGACCCAAGCCATGGTATTTTCAATCGCCTCGTATGCATGCACAGCTGTACAATGAATAAGGTGCTGACAAAAAATACTGAATATACCATGGACTTCTAGAAAATAGAACAAATCCATCTTTCAAGAAGTACAGCCAAAATTGTGCCTTTGAAGTGAAGATGGCAAAACTGCCTTACATTCTCTAGACGTGTTCCCTGGAGAAGAACACCAGGCTCAGTAAAAGTAAAGGATTAGTGAAAAACAGACCTCAATGAGATGGACTGACACAATGGCTACAACAATGGACTCAAGCATAGCAGCGATTGTGAGGATTTTAAGGATGGCACAGGACCAGGCAGTGTTTTGTTCTGTTGTACAAAGGGTCATTATGAGTCAGAACCAACTAAATGGCACCTAACAACAAAAACAACAACAAACCAGGAGAAGATATTTGCAACTTAAATAGCTGACAAAAAAACTGAAACAGAAAACAAAAACAAACCCACTGCCATCAAGTCAATTCAGACTCATAGCAACCCCCACTGCATTTCCAAGGCTGTAAATCTTTACAGATGTAAACTGCCTCATGTTCCTCCAACAGAGCAGCTGGTAGGTTTCAACTGTCAACCTTCTGGTTAACATCCAAATGACTTCCTACTACACCACCACAGCCCTTTACAGAAAACTAGAATAAAGACTATATAAAGAAATACTACAAATTACTAAGAAAATCACAAACACCACAACAAAAAATAAGCAGAAGACACAGTTCTTAGATAAGGGATATGTATGTCCAGTAACAGACATCAGGGGGAAAAAATTATAATCAAAATGAAATATCGTTTCTTACCCAACAAATCGGCAGTAATTAAAAAATCTGACAAAAGTTAAAGACCACTGTTGTCCTTATTGTTGTTAAGTTCTGTCAAGTAGGCTCTGACCCATAGCAGTATTCTCCAACACAATTCAAAAGCATCATGATTAATGGAGAAAAGACTGAAGTTGTCAAAGATTTCATATTACTTGGATCCACAATAAACACCCGTTCAAGGAGCAGTCAAGAAATGAGATATCATATTACACTGGGCAAATCTGCTACAAACCTTTTTAAAGAGTTGAAGAGAAAAGATATCACTTTGAAGACTAAGGTGCACCTAACTCAAGCCACAGTATTTTCAACTGCCTCATATGCACGTGAAAGCTAGATACTGAATAAGGAAGACGCAAGAAGAGTCAAAAAGGCAGTGAGAATATGGAACACTTATTCACTACTAGTGGGAATGTAGAAACTCTGTTGGAGCAAAGGGTCAACATAAGTCGGAACTGACTCGACGGCAGTGAGTTTGGTTTTTGGAGTTTAGTGGGAATGTAAATTGGTATAATCACTTCGGGAAACAGTTTGGTATTATCCGATAAAGTGAAGATCTGCCCACTATGCAATGCCCCTTCTCACCTCAGAGCAATTGTCTTCAAATTGAGGGTATCAAGACTTGTCAAGTGTCTTAGTCATCTCAAACCAAAAACCAAACTCGCTGCCATCAAGTCAATTCCGACTCATAGAGACCCTTTCTTGGGTTTCCAAGGCAGTATCTCTACAGAAGTAGACTGCTCAGTCTTCCTTCTGAGTGGCTGATGAGTTTGAACGACCAGCCTTCTAGTTAGCAGTCAAATGCCTTAGGCACTACACCACCAGAGCTCTCCTCAGTTATCTAGTGCTGCTATAACAGAAATACCACAAGAGAATGGTAGCGACCCCTTGGTTTCCAAGGCTATAAATCCTTACAGAAGCAGACTGCCTCATTTTTCTCCTGCAGAGCAGCTGGTGGATTCCAACCACCAATCTTTTGTAACAGCCCAATGCCTTAACCACAACGCAACCAGAGCTAGAAGACTGAATTCAGAGCATCAACTGTAAGGGAAAGCTTTCTCTCTTTGTAGGGTCTGGAGGAAAGTCCTTGTCCCCCTCAGCTTCAGCTTCCTGGTTCCTTGGAGATCTCAATGTGTCTTGGCATCTATCTTACCCAATCTCTTCCCTTGTTTAATCTTTTACATTTCAAAAGAGATTGACTCAAAAGATACATACCCTTCACTGCTCTGGCCTCATTAGCATAATAAATACAATCCATTCCCAAACAGGATTATAACCACAGGCACAGAAGTTAGGACTTATAATACATATTTTGGGGGAACATTTCAATTTATACCATTCTACCCTTTGCTCCCCAAAATTAATGTCCTCACCAACTGCAAAGGACATTCAACACATCATCTCACCTCCAAAGTCTTAAATCAACTTCAAGTCCAAAAATCTCATCTTCTGAATCACCTAAATCATATATGGGTAAATTAGGTTTATTCCATCCTAGGACATAATTTCTGTTCATCTATAAACCAGTGTAATATACAAGTTATCTGTTTGCAAAGCACAATGGTAGAACAGGAATAAGGTAGACGTGTATTACAAATGGAAGAAAACAGAGGAAAAGAAGGGATAACAGGTACAAAGCAAGTCTAAAACCCCAGCTTAAGAATTTTCATTAACTCTCAAGGCTTGAAAATAATCCTTTCTTCTCTGAGACCACCTAAGCAATGACTCTACTCTCCAGACTCTGGGTGGAGATCTTGGGCTTCAGCTCCACCTTCTAGGACCTTTGGGATGGCAACTCTGCTCCCTTGGCTTCAGGTAGCCCTATTCCTCTAGTCCAACTGAGGGGTGACCATACCCCCTTGAGCATGGCAGTCTCCCCGCGTCAGCTTTGGGCACTGCCTCATCCTCTGGCATACCTTAAGGGCAGTAGAATGTTAAAAATTCTTCAACTATCAATCCAGCTATCTGTACTCCAGAAAGCTTTTAGGGATATGAGTCAAGATCCTTTCCTAGCTTTTTTTAAAAAAAAAAATCTCCCCTACTCATAAATAGTAAAGGAACCCCCAGGTTGAGGTTCTGCCATCCAAACCACCTTCTTAATCCAGGGAACTGGATATGAAAGGCTATAAAAGAAGAAGATAAGTAGAACCCTTTCTGCTGTCATCTTTGGTGAATATGGATTCCATATTCAAGACTCAGTACAGTCTGTCTCATCATGGCAGCCATAAGTCTCTTTTCTGCTTCCACTCACATCAGGCTGGAATGCTAGAATTTCTTTTAGATGTTATTTTAGATTAGATTACAGTTAAGTTGCACTCACAATCCAACATGATCTTCAAGTCATTTATACTTCCTGGCCTCATATAAAGGAGACCTGGTGGTGCAGTGGCTACAACACTGGGCTGCTAACCAAAAGATTGGTAGTTCGAATCCACCAAGAGCTCCATGGGAGAAAGCTCATATATGAAAATAAAAAAGAAATATATGATAGAAAACCATATGTATGTTTAGCTATATTCTACCTAATTACTGAACCTAAAACTTAATAAGTTCCTAACTCTTAACTCTCTGTTCAGCTACTCCTCTACATTCCTTTGACATTCCTCTCCCATACTTGGAAAACACTCATCCTAAAAATAAAGTTCCCTGAACTTTGTTCTCTTTCTTGAGGATTTATAATCTGCAAATAAATCTGACACTATATTCTACTCTTGTTATAGTGAATCCCATCTAAAGCATTTAATATTATCCCAAAACTTCTCTAGTGAGATAATTTAAAATTAAAGAAAGAACAAAGCAGGAATAAATTAACTGTTAAATTTTAGTTCAGTTTATCTTTTATTGGCGTAATCTACATACTCAAGCCTGCCACTCTGTCATTAGTTAAACACTTTGAGTTGTAGTCTCAGTTTTAGCGTCCATACATTGCAGTACAACTTACTGACTGAAGAGGGAGTGGAGTGAAGAGGACAGGGCAGGGTAAATGGCAGTGGCAAGAAAGAGTTTTGTTAACCTGTCCAATGACTCTCATTTCTAACTGCACTCTACCAACTACCCCAAACCCCAGACATGGAAGAGTCCATTCCATGTCGCAAGGTTCCATTATATGAAGTTCAAGGACAGGCAAAACTAATCTATGGTAACAGAAATCAGATACTAAAAACAAACCAAAACATGTTGTCATAGAGTCAATTCCAACTCATAGTGACCCCACAGGTCAGAGTAGAACTATCCCCATAGCATTTCCAAGGCTATAAATCTTTACAGAAGCAGGCTGACTCATCTTTCTCCCAGAGCAGCTGATGGGTTTAACCACCAACCTTCTAGGCAGCCAAATGCTTTAACCACAGCACCAGATGGGAGCTAATAACATTATACAAAATCAATATGAACAAGACAACATTCATTTTCAAATATATGAATTTGAATATTCACATATATCCAAATTCCATATACAATTAAGAGTTCTAGAAACAAAACTTCATTTATATTTATTTAACTATTTCTAATATGTATTTCTGATAGTTTTATGCTAAAAATACCAGTATCCTAATTTCTAGAAAATCTCTTAGAAACTGATAGTAAAATTCTAATGGTAAAAACTAAGTCTTCTACTCAAGTCAAAAAACCAAACTCATTGCCATCAAGTCAATTCTGATTCAAAGCAACGCCTGTTAGGTTTCCAAGGCTGTATAAATCTTCATGGAAGCAGACTACTTCATCTTCCTTCCATGGAGCAGCTGGTAGGTTTTAACCACTAACCTTCTGCTTTACAGCCAAATGCCTAAACCACTAATCCACCAGAGCTCCTTAAGTCTTCTACTATAATATGTTTATATTCCATACAGTTCCTTTAAAGCAACTCCCAGGTTTTAAAAAAGAAAAAAATGTAGTTAACAAAATTATTCCTCACTAGAGTTAACTTAAAAAGGAAAAAAAAAATGTACTTACGAACAATGAGAATATTAAGTATCAAAAGCTATTAGAAGTGGCTTTATGTACTGAGGAGTAATCAGTCTTAAATGCTTTTATCATTAAAGCAGAATAAATGAAAAGTAAATGAACTAAGATAGGAGAAATAACAAAATTAACTTTACAAAAGGACAGAAATGAGTATACAGATAAAAGCAGGGCTAATGAAATAAAAATCAAGAATAGCAGAATGTATTATTCACACCAAGAACTAGCTTTCTAAAACAAATTACATGTCATAACCCACTGTTGTTGTTGTTTGCCGTCAAGTTGGACTCGACTCATAGCGACTCTCCCTTGGGCTTCCGAGGCAGTATCACTACGGAAGTCCTATGTATGCTTTCCCCCCCTCAGCTCACATGTCTACAAATATGATAAATTAATGAACTATCACAAATTAATCACAATTCAAGTAAAAATTAGGATATATAAAAATGGTCAGAATTAAATGCACATTATTATTTCACAATCCATGAAATTTATTTTATATGTGTGTGTGTGTATATATACATACACACACACATACATATACATATATATATACACACATGCACACATACATGCATTGAATGGAATACTGACTCTAACCTATTGCCAAAGAGGCAAGGAGGCCACATCTTCTGCCCTCCTCTAACCCCACAAGAGGAAGACAGAATCACCACCAGTAATAGCCCAAGGCCTATTCCTGTGAGGCCAAACTTGCTGCCTCCCTCCAGCCCTTTCATCAACCCTGACACCAACCTTTCTGCCCGCAGCACCCACCACATCTCTGCTGGGTTCAATAATTCGCTGCAGTGGCCACACAGAACTCACAGATTATGGGGTTTATTAAGGAAGCAACAGGCTACAGTAATTCAAATTTAGGGACAATGCTCAGTCTCTCTCAGCCCACCATCTCTCAGTCAACGTCTCTCTCAGTCTCTCTCCCAGGAATGCATGTCTCTCGGTGTCTCCTTCTCAGGAGCACATTTCTCTCAGCAGCATGTCTTCCTCAGCCAGCAGTCAGAGAGACTCCTTCTATCTCTAGGAGGGCTCCTTTTGAGCCTAGCAGAGTGGCCAAACTAACCAATCATAACATCAGAATTCTAAGCACCCGAGAGAGAACGAACTTCACAGACCATTGCTTTGTGCCACGCAACAGAAATACCCCAGGTGGATAACTTTAACAATCAGGAGCTCCTCAGTCGCTCACAGCAAATTCCACCTCGGAGTTACAAAGACTTATGGCTAGAAAGGCCATACCAGGTAATTTACTACACCACACCTATGGTACTACTCAAAATTAATCTACCAATATGCACTTATAATATCAAAAACCTCACTTGAAAACCTCAGTTTTCCAGGGTTGGGTGGGGGGTGAGAAATGCTTTAAATTGTCCTAAAAATTGCACCCTGCTAGAAGGAGCTGTCCTTCCTAAAGTCTAATTTGGCAATAACAATCAAGTGCCTTAAACAAATGCATATCTTGGGTTCTAATGATTCCATGTCTCCAATAAATTCCTAAGAAATAACTGAGGAGATGCTGACAACAACTAAAGTAAAGCAATACCAAACTGCAAACTAAATGCTCTACAATTAGGGAACAATTAAACCTTTTGACAACTTTTTCTCTCACATTTCCACATCTAATCAAGTTGGCTCCATCTTCAAAACACTGCATATTCACAGTCTGGCCACTTCTCACTCCTCCAGAGCAACCACCCAGGTCCGTACTAATTACCTTTTGCCTGAATTTTTGCCTTCCTCCCTTGACCCTTGTGCCTAGAATCTATTCTCAACATAGCAGCCAGAAAAATAACTCTCAAGACCCGAGTCAGCTCATATTAATTCTCTGCTCAAAAACACTCCAATGCCTCCTCCTATCTCTCTAAAATAAAAGCCAAAAAACAGGTCAGTGGTTACAACATGGTTTTTTTTCCTTTTATTTATTT
>NW_006921595.1:3324052-3353434 GCF_000298275.1 Orycteropus afer afer
AGATTTATTCCCAAGTATTTTATTTTTTTGGTAGGTTACATGTTTTATAACTCTGCCTCCACTCTTACACCATCCTACAACTCTCTGCTCTAATCTTCTACAACACTCTGCACTGCAGCTACAATGGCTTCACAGCTATTCCCAGAACACATCAGGTCCATTCATTCACACCTTAGGGCCTTTATAGTTACCTCCGCCTAGGTTTATAGTTGCCTCTGCCTAGGTCTGCTTTCCCCCAGAGATCCTCATAGCTTGTTCCCTCCCTCTCTGCTTGAATGTCACCTATCAGTGAAGTCATCTCTGAAACCATATTTAAAATAACAACCATGGACAAACTTCCACTTGCATACCCCCTAGCTGTCTTTCTACCCTACTTCTCTCCATCACATTCAACCATCTCTGACACATTATATATTATACTTATTTGTTTACTATCTCCTTAGTAGAATACAAGGTCTACGAAAACAGGAATTTATGTCTTCTTTCTTTACTGCTGTATCCCTAGAACAGTACCTGGCAGAGTTGTTGTTGTTGTTATGTGCCGTCGAGTCAGACCCAACTCACAGCGACCCCTCCTTGGGTTTCCCAGGCAGTAGTCTTGGGTTTCCCAGGCAGTATCACTACGGAAGTAGGTTGCCCCATCTTCTTTCCGAGGAGTGGCTGATGGGTTTGAACCGCCAGCCTTCTGATTAGCAGTCAAGTACCTTAGGCACTATGCTATCAGAGTTCCCACCTGGCAGACTAGGCTCTCCTTAACTATTTATTGAATGAACTTTGTAATATGGGACAGTCATTAAAAATCACTTACGGAAAAACATTTAATGTGATGAAAAAAACTGATGAAGTGAAAAAAAGCACTAGATTGTATAACCTATGGATCAAATAACAAGCGAAATTAGAAAATATTTTCTGGTGGTGTAGTGCCTAAGGCATTTGACTGCTAACCAGAAGGCTGGTGGTTCAAACCCACCAGCCACTCTTCAGAAGGAAGGTTGGGCAATCTACTTCCATAGTGATACCACCTCGGAAACCCAAGGAGGGGTCACTATGAGTTGGATCCAACTTGATAGCAGTGAGTTTTTTTGATTTTTTTAATGAAAACAAAACAACTGTGGAATTCAGTTAAAGCAATTCTTATGAGGAAAATATTTCTCTTTTAAAATCTTACATTGTTGTTGTTGTTGTTATGTGTCGTCGAGTCTTTCATGATGCTCTGTTTAAAGTAAGCAAGTACAAGTCTCACCATCTGACTTCTAAGGAAGATTCTGGTTGTATTTTCTAAGACTAATTTGTTCATTTTTCTGACAATCCATGGTATATTCAATATTCTTCACCAACACCTGAATTAGAGACTCATAATTCAAATGGCTAAAAGGATGCTTCTAGATGGAAATCTAACGTTGCTGCTGTTACGTGCCATCGAGTCAGACCCGACTCATAGTGACCCCTCCATGGGTTTCTGAGGCAGTATCACTACGGATGTAGATTGCCCCATCTGCCTTCCGAGGAGTGGCTGGTGGGTTTGAACCGCCAGCCTTCTGGTTAGCAGTCAAGTGCCTTAGCCATTACACTACCAGAGCTTCCAGGATAGCCTCTCAAAATTAACAGGGCTACAAGAACTCATTATTATTTCCTAAAATTTGTCCTTACCTATCTATTTTTAATGTTAGTTAATGACATAGCTACTATGTACCCAGTTCCTCAATTCTATCAGTTCTACCTTAAAAACCACAATCAAATTAAACTTTTCCTTTCCCTCACTAATACCATAGTTCTAATTTAGGTATCTTCCACTAGTACTATGCTAAATATATCCTAGCTTATCTTCCTGGTAGGAGCACTGGTAGTACTGTGGTTAAAGCATTGGGCTGCTAACCAAAAGATCAGTAGTTCAAACATCCCAGCTGCTTCACAAGAGAAAGATGAAGTAGCCTGCTTCCATAAAGATCTACAGCCTTGGAAACCCTAACAGGGCAGTTCTACTCTATCTTACAGGGTCGCTATGAGTCAGAATTGACTGGACAGCAGTGGTTTTGGTTTGGTATCTTCCTGCTCCCATTCTCTCTTCCTAAAAGGCAATTTAATCATGATCAGGTCTGCTATATACAGCTTCACAGGCTGAGCAATGCACAACCCCATACAGTTGCTATTTATGTCAACTATGATTTGACTGGTGCCTCCTGGCCTGATCATGATAAAATCCTGCTTAAAAATCTGGTTAGATAAAATAAACTCATACCACCATAAAAGTAAGTCTTCAACAGCTGGCTGAAACCAATTTTTCTACCTTCATGTTCCCATCATACCTTCATGTAACCTACAATCCAGACATACTTAAATTTGCAGTATGCCATATTAGAATCAATGATTTTCATGCATTCTTCTTTCGTCTATAGTGCCCTCCCCTTACAAATCCTTCATAGTTTTCACTACATTCCCTCCCTGAGACACTGACGGTCCTTGACTGTTTTAGACAAAGATACCTCACCCAGCATTTTGCTAATAGTTCTATTATAATACTTGTTACATTGTGCAATAATCATGTGTCCATCTTTCAAGTGCAAGCCATAGCTGAGCAAGGGCAGAAAGACCTACATTCACAGTGGTCAAAAAGGGCCTAAAAGGGACTCAATTAATGTTTACAAAATCAACACTTAACCATATGCATTATTACAACTTTAATAAAAAAGGACCTTAAAAATAAAACAGTTACAAGTATAACCAATCAATCTAAGCTTAAATCAATGCCAGAAATAGACTTTAAAACACCCATGCAAGATCTCTGGCTCCTGAAAATTACACTTCTGTGTAATTCCCTCACTTTGAGTGTGGGCAGGACCCAAAACTTGCTTCCAACCAATGGGATAGGGCAAAAAGTGATACTTGCCCAGGATTACCTAAGAATGTAGCACCAGCTGATCTTATTAAAGTCTCTCCATGAGTCTACAGTCACAAAGAAATGAATTCTGTCAACAACCTGAGGAGGCTTGGAAGCAGACCATTCCCAGTCCAATCTCTAGATAAAAACCCAACCCTGGCCAACATTTTGATTGCAGGCTTACAGAGGACTCAGCCAAGCTGTGCTCAGATTCCTGGCTCCTAGGAACTGAGAGATAATAAATGTGTATCGCTTTAAGCAGCTATATTTCTAGTAATCTGTGAAGCAACAAAGGCATCATAGTAGTGCAGTGTTTAAAGTGCCCAGCTGCCAACCCAAAAGTCTGCGATTCCAACCCACCAGCTGCTCCAAGGGAGAAAGATGTGGCAGTCTGCTCTGTAAAGATTACAGCCTTGGAAACCTTATGGGGCAGTTCTACTCTGTCCTGCAGGGTTGCTGTGAGCTGGAATTGACTTGATGGCAATGAGTCTGTTTTTTTTATTTGTTTGTTTTTGTTTATGGATCAACACAGAAAATTAATGCAATCAGAACTTTTGTTCCCACAAATAACCATGTTCCCCCTAATTTCTAAATATGTAAGTGTGGAACAACTGGGATTCATTAGGTAATAGTGGCCAAAAAACAATCAAAATTAAAATACAGATAAACAGGTCAAGCAAATAATACTTTTCATGAATATTTACATAATTAAGTAAAATTTAGGAAGTACTTTGGTATACAAAGCAACCACAACATTCTGATCTGCAATCAATCATGAGGATGGTGCAGGACTAGGCAGCATTGTATTCTAATGTGCATGGGATCCCTATGAGTGGGGGCCAACTTGAGAGCAGCTAATACCAACTAACTTCTGTTTTAACACATTTACCAATATAAGAGCCCAGTACATGTAATAAGGCAATTCTCCTTACAAACACAAGATGAATGATATGGAAAAACAGCTAGTATTCAATTAATGATACTGGTAACCAGAAAATAAATAAGCATCTATTTGTTGGTTACCAGAAAATCAAACTGCAGGGAAGTGGGGTGACTTACTGGGGACATTATCTGTTAATAAGACAACAGAGCTCTTTTCCTGCAGGCACTAGGCAGCAGCCAACAAAGCATCAAAGTACTACATCCTCAGGCAGGCAGCTCTCAAACCTAATAATGCGCTTTGCAATCCATACCACTCTTCCCCCTCCAGCCCACCTTCCGCTTTCCAATCAAGAGTACTTTGGGAAAAAAAAGGGGGTGGCATGAACTTCCACTGGCAGAGATCACATGTTAACATAACAAAGCATACAACATAATGTATCTTCCTGTAGTGTTTAAAGCAATTACAAGTAAGAAACATTAACCACCCAAGTTCTTTTTTGGGAGGTCAGGAGTGGTGGTCAAAAGTAGCATTTTTCTTAGGGAGAAGCAGACATTCCTCTTCTGACATTCCCTATAAAAGGCTTCAATGGAATAAGAGAACAGTCGGGAACAGGAAGGAGACTAATTATTATACTATCTCAAATTTAAACGTTTTGGCATTTGAGCCTTCTAAGAAGTAATGACTCAAAAACAACTCAATAATGGTTAATTAATGAGAATAATCTAACCAACATAAATACCCATGTCACCTTAAACATTACGATAAATCTATCCAGACATACAGCATTTATTTAACATATTCAACTTTAAGGGAAAACCCATCCTCCTTCATGTAAGGAAGCATGTTTCATAAGTAACAGGAGGCACCTAAATTACAATCACATTACTGAAACAGAGCATGGGCATACCACACCAAAACAAACTCAAGCCAGTTAGGAGGCAGCCAAAAGCAATCGAATTATTACTGGTTAATTGTCCACATTACTGTAATTCATTTTACACTTTCATTTCCAGCTCATGGATGCATTACAAGTCCACAATGATTTCTTTAGAAATAATTTTCATTTATTTGTGTGTTTTTGTAGTCCATTTCACCTCCTTCACTCCTGATACATCAGTAAAAGCTATTTTGCCACTCATTTTAATTGCTTTTATGAATATCAGCAACTCAGCAGTGGGGAAAAAAAAGTAGACAAATTCTAAAGTATTTCCATATTCCTATGCATTACCAAGGCTTTAAATATTAGATTATACCCTTAAAAACTTGTTTTATAACAAAGGTGATGACCAGTATTAGCTCAGTAGCCTGTAAAGAATAACAAAAACAAGATCTACTTCACCTAAAAATGCCAACATGGATTATAATCAAGGACATTCCACAACCTTTATTCTGAGGTCTAACAACTCAATTTTACAAAATTCTGTAAACAGAAATATCTGAATTAAGCACCTCTCTTCTAGTTCTCTGTAGAGAACGGAATGAGAGCATACACAGCGCAGGTAAATGTGCAAAACACAAAGCTCAACACAGGTAACCTCCTCATTCAATCTGGCAGTTATTAAGATGAAACTAGTAAAAAATCTGACTTGATAGAGTCTTAAAAAAAAAATGACATTGTTTAGGTTTTCCTTTTTTATATATCAGCCCATATGAGAATGATAATTTTGAACCTTATACCAAATTTTCCAATTAGGAAACAATAATACAAGCAGCAATTATGCTTCTATTAAATTTACTTGATGACTCATCTGCCAAAATATAAGTAAAAGCCTCATTAAGGCAAATGCCACTAGAAAGATGGGTTTTTACGTAAGTGTATGTATCTTACACATATACTTATAAATATATATACATATATATAAGACCTATCTTATACATAAATAAGACATATCTCCATGTCTCAATAAGGATTTAAGGTACTGGCACAATGATCGGATGCTATCATATAACAGGAACAAGTAATTTCTCTGATCTCCTCCCAGCCTTTCTCAACAGGGGTTGTTCATCTGAGATACAGAACACAGAAAATGATTTGAACCATCTTTTTCTCATATTTCCCAAGAATGGTATGTAACTGGTACCTCTCTGAATGCAAATGAAAAAAGGTTAATTCATTATATACAATGGGTTCAATTTTCTTGGAAGACCCCACTGAGAAAGGCCGCCAGAAGTTCCTCATACATTGTCACTATCCTGCTACTAGGCCTCAGTCATCCTAACCCCAAAAGTACTAAGGTATTCAAGTGCATAACTCTAGAAACTTAGATTAGAAAAGGCAGAAATGCTCCATCCTTCCAACTCTTAGCAACTACATCTTTTTTACTTGGTAAATCACTATGAACTAATAGCACAGGTGTCAGCTATTTGTTCCCTGGTCTGAATGGAATGTAAACAAATCCTTAGGGATATACGGACTCTTAGTGAAAGGTAATTAGGAACAATTTTTTTAATAAAAATAAATCAGCATATTAATTAAAAATTATTAGCTTTTTCTCTTTTTAATAGAATATGCACAAAGCTAAACTTCTTGAGCTAGCTTTTAAATATCCGTGTTTTTGAAGATCATAACTACAAAATGCAAATTTTAAGCTTAAAAAGGTATCTATATTTTAAAACCAGTTTATCCTTTATTCTGGCATTAATATCCTATGCTCAGGAAATTCTTTCTATTCCCTGACTTGGTGACCACAGCGCCTTCAACTGTCTTGGTTGTTATCAGGTCAAAGTAAGGGCAACATTGTTCTTCTTAAAAACAAAAGATTTTTAAAATATGTCACAATGTTAGGAAATGTTACTGTTTTTAGTCACATAACAAAATGACTTTAAAACAAGTACTTAAAGGCAGGTAATTAAAGTCAAGAGTTGTTCTATACTGAATATGCAAACTATTAAAAAGATGGGAAGACTAAACATGACATTCCCATTCTGAATTTATGCTATACAAGTTTTGATAGTACAGAACATCACAACAGGTAAATTACATTATTGAATATTCCCTATACCTCCCTACACAAAAGTCACAACTTTATAAACAGTCAGCATCTCTTCCCCAGATTTAATTTGTTTCTTTTCAATGAAGTTGGGGGGCAGGAGAGTGTCTTGATTCATCTACCATAATCGTTTTGAGGCAAAGTGGATCACCATAAAACACAAACAGGTCAAGTCTTTTACCTCAGGCCAAGTACACCCTTCTTCCTGTATCTACATAAAAGTGCATCGCTTTACTAGCAATAATTTCCATTTTTCAAAAGTCGCTTTTCCTTAACTCTAGAGGTAACGTGATTCTTTCAAAGGCACCTTAAACTATTACTGCACCTTGTAGGCAGGGTTGTAATGATTTTTTAGTTTCTCTCCTTAAGAAACTGTTCACAATTTTTAAGTGCTTTGTCCAAGTTGAGTAGGACTCGCGTGAGTTTTACTTCAAACGGCAGTTTACCCGGGGCTAAAAAATACACTTAATTAACAGATCATCTAGTTAAGGTGGAACGTAGGGCTATTTAGACGAACTTAAGGTCTACAGCCATTAAAAGTCAGTCCAGAGGAGAGGAAAAAAAAAAAAAAAAATCCATAACGATCCCATAGGACAGAGCAGAACTGCCTCACGGGGTTTCCAAAGGCTGTATTCTTTACGGAAGCAGATAGCCCCCATCGTTCTCCCGCGGAGCGGCTGATGGGTTCGAACCGGTGGCTTTCGGTTAGAAGCCAAGCACTTAACCACTGTACCACCAGGGCTCCTTTATCCTAAAGAAGATACTCCTCTCGGTTTTCAAATACTCAAACGCTCATTTGAGACTCTGCCTTCCGGTCTTTTAAAAACTTGCTCATCACCTGAGCCCTAGATACATTTAAACAACTGGTCTTCGCCTGTCTTCCTTACGCAGGAAGCCACAACAACAAAGCTGCTTCATCTGTTTTGAAACTCCATTCCCCGGATGGGGGGGGGGCCTTTCCCTAATGGGGAACCGCTACAAAGTTGAGGGGGCACAGGAGTAGTTTGTCTCCCTTTAAGAAGTCTCTGCAGCCGTGGCGCCGCAGAGAGTTAAGTGGGGACTTTCTTCCCAGGAGGTGGGGAGTGACCGAGCGTGGACCCGGCTCGGACGGCAAAGCCTGGACGCTCTTGCTGAAGGAGAAAAGGAGAAGGGTAAAAATAACTGGCGGCCGCGGTCCACGTGCGGCCAGAGGGAACTGGGGAGGACGGGCACGCGGGGTGGGGGCCGTACCTCCAAACATGTGCGGCGAGAGGTGAGCTGGTAAGGAGCCGATCACCAGGCGCGGCCCGCCGGGGCCCCCGCCCGCCGGCCGGTCCCTGCTGACGCCGCTGTCCTCTGGGCTGCTGTGCACCGAGTCCTGCGAACCGTACGGGCCGCTGCTGCTGTTGGGGATGCTGAAAGAGGACTGCGCGGCGCGGGCCCCCGACGCCACGGTCCCCACTGCGCCGCCTAGGGAGCGGCTGCGCGGGGCCGCCGAGGCCGCCGCGGCGCCGCCCGAAGCGCTGGGCTGCTGCGAGCCTGACACCTGAGCCGGAAATCTCGCCGCGGCCGCGGCCCGAGCCCCGCCGCTGCTGCCCGCGGTCCCATTGGCCCCTCCGCTACTGCTGGAAGGTAAATCTGAGCCCGAGTACGCCCGAGTGCGGCCGTTAGCAGCGGCCGGACTGCTCTGCTTGGCGCCCATGTCCGCCCTGCCCCGGGCCGGGCCCGCGCGCAGCCCCCGGAGCGCTGAGAGGGCGGGAGCGAGCGCAGGAGGGAGAGATCAGGGCCGAGGCGCCGCGGCCGGCCCAGAGAGGCCCCTGTACGTCCAGGGCCGCCGCCTGGTGCCCCGAGGGGCGGTCGACGTCCGGCGCCCTCTTCTTGGGGACGGCGGGAGAGTCCAGAGGCCTGACAAGGGGGGCACGGAAGATGAGGAGCGGCAGAAAGGAAGGAGTACAGGCTCCGGGAGCGGTGGCCGATGCTCTCTGACTTCGGCAGGAGGGGGCGGTTCAGGTGGCTGTGCGGCTGCCACTGGTTTCGGTTCTGGTGCGCCACGACGGGCTGCTGCCGCTCACTGCTCCCTTCGCTGCGGTCTGTGCCCCGAGCCTCGGCACCGCCTCCTCCCGGGCGGCCGCTGCTACCGCCGCCATCCTCCTGCTCCCACTGCGGCTCGCGAGTGAGTGGGAGGCGCCCGCCCAGACTCCGCCGGGGCCACCTTCCCTCCTCCCCCGGCCAGCTGTTATTAACCGAGAAAGAGGAAAAACGGGTGGCGCGTGAGAGGAGGACGAGAGGGAGGGGCGGCGCGCGCTTCCCGGCAACCGTCGCCTCGCTCCCGTAACGCGCCGCGCGGGCTAGGCCGCCTTCCCCGGGAAGGCGGGGCCGGAGCGGGGGCGTCTGGGCCACAAAGGTGGGGGTGCCCAGAAGAGGTTCCCCGGTTCTCGCACCGGAAGGCGAGGAGAAGCAGCGCTACCGGTGCGTCCGGGCCCGTGTGTTTGGGTTGCGTGCGGTGACCCCGCCCACGCCTCCTCGCGCAGCCCCGCAGATTGGCTCTGGCCGACCTGTCCCCGCCTTCCCCGGCCGCGGTCTTCCCGCCCCGGCTCCGCCTAGCCAAGGTACAGCGGTGTGGTAGGTGCTGCCACCCGCGGACTCGGTGATGGACAGATCTCTGGCCCCGCCCCGCCCCTGGACGCCAACCTGAAGACGGCTCCTCCTTCCACACGTGGTCATTCGGACGCTGGGGGAGTTGGTGTGTTCTTTTAGACTTGGTGGTTGAGGTTGTGAGTGCCTGTAAATGGCAAAATCCAGCAAAGCGCTGGCTGCTAACTAAAAAGTGGGCAATTTGAGCCCACCAGCTACTCCAAGGGAGAAAGGTGTGGCAATCTGCTTCTATAGATTTGCAACCTTGGAAACCCAATGGGGCAGTTCTACTCCGCCGGATCAGAGTTGCTTTGAGTGGAATCCACTCCACAGCAATGGGTTTTTTGGTTTGTGCCTGGAGTCCTTGGGTTTAGATGGGTGTTACCCTCCTCGAGGTTCATACGCTCAACAAAGCAAAGGACAAAACAAAAACGAACAAACAAAAACCTGAATACTAATGCCAAAAAGGCAGAAGAAAATTTGATCTGAATTAGACCTACCACACAAAACAACCCTATCCGGAAGAAAAAACAGACTGGAAGAATTTAGGCTAATCCAGTCTGACCTTCAACTGTAGGATAAAATGTGATAGAGAGAAAGCTACACAGGAACTCAGGACACCTGGGATACCAGAGACCAAACCAAATTGTGTGTAGTGGAGCAAATTATTTTACCTTTAGGACTTCTGTTTTCTTACCTGGTATGCTTGTACTAAATCCCTGGGTACCTGCAGTTTCAAAATCCTACAATGTGTCTAAAAATCGAGTTTGTGCTCGTCAATCCAATCCTAGCTGTGGGGTAGTGTCTTGGGGGAACATAGGCTGGATACCAAACCCAAAACTCACTGCCATGGAGTCAGATCTGTCTCATAAAGACCCCACCATGGGTTTCTGAGGTGGTATCACTACAGAAGTAGACTGACCGATCTTCCTTCTGTGGAGTGGCTGATGGGTTTGAATGGCCAGCCTTCTGGTTAGCAGTCAAATGCCTTAGGCACTACACTACCAGAGCTCCCATATTCAGTGGAAAACCCATTCTGACACTCCTGTTTGGAAAATGCCTTAAGTATTTGGAAAATAAGAGTAAGTGATGTGTGTTTTTTTGTACAAATTACAAAAATAAATACTGTTCCATATTTGCAATGTAAATAATTTATGTAAGTATTTTTATTGCTCTTTCAAAGGTGGTGGAAATCAAGTTTTTAAACCAGTGAAGCATGTATGTGAGTGTATGGAAGAAGAAAAAGCTATTCAGTGTAAATCTAAAATCCATCATGTGTACAAGCTTACCCAATGTTTATCAGTTGGTATAGAAAAGTTTAATAGGCCTAACAGGTCCTCTGAATGACAAATGTTAATTCAAGGATGTATTTAGTGATTTGATCTGATTTAACTTTTATTGAATGAGGCCTTCAGTACATAACCCTAGTTTTAAAGTGCATATCTTTGTCAGAAATAATTTACTGCCGATTTGGTAAGAACTCACAGTTAATAATAAAGTATCCAACACTACAGTAAAAGAAAGAGAAGCACAGTAAAAGACTTTTTACAAGTCTCTGAAGAGTTAACTGATGAATTACATAGTTTAATTTTAATTCTAGTTATACATGCATTTATAAAAGTTTGTATCACTGTAGATGAACAAATCCCATTCAATAGTTAAGACTATTAAATAGAAAGTTTAACAATTAAGCTTTATGTCTCAACAATATTTGCTTCATTACATCCAGACTCAGTTAATATTTTTAAATTATTTTTAAGCAGGTGGTACCATTACACCTTAAAAGCTTTCAACATTTATTCCTAACAAGGTACTGAATAGTCCAGGTTCCCAACATTCACACTAATTATGGCAGTTGTCATTTTACATTTGTTTCAGTGATAGTTTGATTTATGTCCATCTTTCACCAGACTATCAATTCCATGACAGCAAGTAAGTGTGTGTTTTTGCTCACCATTGCAATGCTTGACAAATGTTAGTTTCTATGGAAGTATTAGTTGAATAAATGAATGGTAAAAAGGCCATTTATAGGTTGAATATTGGATCTAAGGGGATAGAAATTGGAGTTTTAATAATTATTCATTCAGTTCATAAATAACAAATTTTGTGTTACTCAGTGCCAGGCACAACATAGAGTAGGGCAAGCTACATAGTGCTGACAAATCACTAAATCTCAGGGACTTAATACAACAAAAGCATTCTGATCCCACTTAGTGGCAGTCCTGTGTATCCCTTCTCCAAGTGGTGATTCAGGGGCCCAGACTCTTATCAAGTGGCTCTGAAGGCCCTTGGAGGCTACCAACACACACACTGGCAATGAAGGAAGGCAGATTTCAAAAGAAGTTTTGAACAAATCTGGAAGGGTTCACATCCTTTTTGCCTACTATGCATTGGCAGAACTCAGTCACATGGGCTCACCTAGCTGCAAAGGGACCAAAAGAAAAGAATTTTAGCAAGCATGCAGCATGTCTGCAACACGAAAGCAGTCGTCTCTCTTGTCAAATGTCAAAGTTAAATCTTAAAATCTTGGTAAAATATTTTATAATAAAAATTAAGTCAGTGATGGTTATTGTTAGCAAGTCATCAAAATCTAGTAAGGAAAAAACTATGTGCATGTGTACATGTAGATCAGTTAAAGTCTATCTGTTTTAAATCGTGTTTCTAGAAACACCATCTAGCATGACTCTTCTCAATTTGTCAGAAGTAAGGATTCTGAGACCTCATCCCAGACCTGCTGAATCAGAAACTCTGTGGGGTCTAGCAATCAGTGTTTTAACAAGCCCCCAAGGGATTCTAATGCACGCTAATGTTTCAGAACCATTGATTTAGGAAATAACTGATTAACTTCAAAATAAAATATCATGTTGAGATGCAATCATCCTCTTGGTTAAATATCTTCTCTATACAGATATCCCTGTTACCTTACTCCCTACTCCATCCTCACAAGCTGAATTCAGTGTTCTGCTCAGCACTTTTATAATACTTCTTCATAGTCCTGATTAGTCTATTATTATTACTGTTACTGGGCTCCATAATAGGCCTCATGTGTGTACCCTCAGTGGCTATAACTGTGAATGAATGAAAGACTACATACATTTTCCCCAAACCAAAAGACCCACTGCCTTCAAGTTGATTATGACTTGTAATGACTATAGGACAGCGTAGAACTCCCCCACAAGGTTTCCAAGGCTGTCAATCTTTATGGAAGCAGGCTGCCACATCTTTCTTTCATGGAGCAGCTAGTGAGTTCAAACCGCCAACCTTACAGTTAGCAGCCAAGGGGTTAACCACTGCACCATCAGGGCTCCTTCATTTTCACCAGTCCTCCTACAGTAGTTCTCTCTTGAAGATCACGCATGACCTCATCATGTTATTATTCTCCCTGATACCCCCCTTGTTGTGGGTGCCCCTTCCATGTCCTCTCTCTGGGGGGGTCTTTTTGTTTCTTTCTCCACAAGGATTTTGGCGATATAAGACTTTGGCCCTCTGTGTTCTTACCTTCACTCTCTTCCCTAGCTCCTCATCCCTCTTTTATCTCCCCAACAATAATCCACATTAAGCTGTCCATATGCTTTATTGTCAACCAAGCAGTTCTCACCATGTCTCAAAGTTTTAGCTTCTTTATCACACTCCATCAGCTCTTCAAAAATTAACAGTTGCCCCTTCCATCCAAAAGAGTACATACACGTGGACACATATATGTAAAACTGAAACAAGTTTCATGAGGCAGTACTCATCTATGCTACAGGAGATGCACTCCATTTTCTATTCTATACTGTTTCACTTTTTAAAAATGCTGGTCACTGCCCACTAAATTGATTTTACAACCCACTAATGGGTTGTAATCAGCAGTTTGACAAACAATGGCCTAAATCAGTGCTTTGAAAATTTTAGCCCACATAAGATTCATCTGGAGACTTTGCTGAAAGAGGCTGCCAGACCTCACCTTCAATGATTCTCATTCCATAGGCCTAGGTAATACTCTATTTTGAAATTAACAAGTTATTATCTAAAGCAATGGTTCTCAAACATTAGCATGAATTCTAATAGGCTGCCCAGTGATGCTGTTGCTGCCTCCAGAACTCAGACTACACTTGAAAATGCACTGGTCTAAATGAGGGTTTCCTGTGCATGATCAGAACTGTCATGTTAATATCTCAATGACTCTTCAAGAGACCAAGGTCCCAGTTCTTTAAAATTCCTTAAATTTAAAGCTTTTTTGTATACAGAGCTCTGGTGGCATAGTGCCTAAGGCTAACCAGAAGGCTGGCAGTTCAAACCCTCTAACCACTCCTCAGAAGGAAGACTGGGCAATCTGTTTCTGTAGGGATACTGCCTCAGAAACCCAAGGAGAGATCGCTATGAGTTGAATAGACTGGACGACAGTGAGTTTGGGGTTTTTTTTCTTTTTCTTTTCTCTCTTTTTTTTTTTTTTTTCTGAAGAGTTAAGGAGCTCTGGTGGTGTAGTACCTAAGGCATTTAACTGCTAACCAGAATGTTGGTGGTTCAAACCTACCAGCCACTCTGTGGAAGGATGAGGAAGCAATCTACTTCCCTAAAGATTCACCACCTCGGAAACCCAAACGGGGGTTGCTATGCGTCAGAATTGACTCCATTGCAGTGAGTTTGACTGCTTTTTTAAATATAAATAGTTACATGATGATATTTTGACCCAAGATTTTTGAGGTTCAAAATTAGTTTAATGTATTTTGAAAACATTTCCTGTTAACAAAATTGTTGGCCAGAAGCCCACATTGGAACAAGTAAGCTAATTGTGGACACCTCATTAAAAAACACCTGTGATCAATCAGCTGTTACCTAGTTTGAATTTCAATTGGGCTGTAACTCTTCCCTTTAGTCTGTATTACATTCTGCACTCCTCTTTCCTTTCTTGCCCCTTCTCTTAAAGTAGTGTCATATCAGTCTTTTGACATGTGGAACAACAGATATGCCAGGGCAGAAGACTCATTACAGCTATTATTCCTCTCAGTTGCATCTACAGCCTCCCAGCAGGGCTCTCCTATACTTTTTACTTGTCTTTGCTATTCCACTCTCTGCCTCACTCCTTGTGGAATCTAAGAGATGGACGTAATTTTGCCTTTAAAGAAAAAAAAAAAAACATGTTCATACACTACCTGCTCTCTTTACTGACCTAGAACTATGTATAATTATCCATGTTTAATAGAGCTTTTTTCTTATTATTACAGTTTATTTCTTAAACAAATGGATTGTCTAAACATTAAAATTGACCTTAATACATTCTACAGACCAAAAAAAAAAACCCATTGCTCTCTAGTCAATTCTGACTCATAGCGATTTTATAGGACAGAGTAGAACTGCCCCATAGGGTTGCCAAGGCTGTAATCTTTACAGAAGGAGATTGCCTCATCTTTCTCCTATAGAGTAACTGGTAGATTCAAACAGCCAATCTTTTGGTTAGTAGCCCAGTACTTAACCACAGCGCCATCAAAGAGAAAACATTTCAGTATTTTAGTGGTGATTAGAAACTTGTATCTTAAATTCTACAATGAAAATTAATTTAGAGTAGTATCTAGAAGCCATATTTTGAGTAATATTTCCAGGGAACATGAATAATTTATATAATATCTTTAACAAAGTTTTATACTTCAAGTGATGAGTAAACCAAATCCCTCTTCCCTCTACTCCCATTGATTCTTTAATTAATCAAGCCTATCTTCCAAAGGATGGAGTCTATCCCAAAAGAAATTATAAGCAGGTTGTTGTTGTTGTTATGTGCTGTCGAGTCGGACCCGACTCATAGCGACCCCTCCTTGGGTTTCCGAGGCAGTATCACTACGGAAGTAGATTGCCCATCTTCCTTCCAAGGAGTGGCTGGTGGGTTTGAACTGCCAGCCATCTGGTTAGCAGTCAAGTGCCTTAGCCACTAGGCTACCAGAGCTCCTCCTTATAAGCAGGTACTATGAAGTAAGTGAGCTCAAGTCAGAGAAGGGCCATGTACCAAATGTGAGTGGCATTGAGGAAGAGGAAGACATAGAAAGGTACATGGGAGGTACAGACAACAAAGATGAACCCTTTTGCACATACAGTACTATGTTGTCAGTGAAGGCAACCATGGCTATACAGGTGGATAGATGGGTGGACAGGCTGAACTATTAGGTATGTCTATGAAGTGGAGAATGTACCCAAGACCATGTATAGGGTTGGCAGATAGTGGTCCTATAAGGTTATTTGTATGATCTGTAAGAATTCCCAGGTGTATAGTAGAGCTGACAAGGGACAAGGTTGTAGTGACTTCTTGTCACAGCCAGCTACCCAAAGGAACCGAGTAGTTGAACCGGTGGGCTTGGGACCATAGTTGCAGGGGACATCAAGCTCAACTGGCATAACATAGTACACAAAACATTGTTCTACCTCCTACTTTGGTGAGTAGCGACTGGGATCTTAAAAGCTTGCAAGCAGCTGTCTAGATGCAACGATGGGTCTCTCCTTGTCCAGAGCAAAGAAGAATGAAGAAAACCAAAGATTCATGGGAACAATTAGTCCTAGCGACTGGTACAGTCCGCAGCCTATACGACTATGAGACCAGAAGAACTGGATGGTGCCCAGCTACCACTCTCAACCACTCAGAGGGGGATCTGTGTAGGAGATCCTGGATAGAGAGGGAGAACAATGTACAACGAAACTTAAAATCATTTGGGAAAAAAGAAAAAAAAAGTGGGGATCAGGTTTGCTGGTCTGATAGAGCCTGGTGGAACCACTGAGACTATGGCCCCTAACTGCCCTTCAGGTCTGGAATTGAACCCACCCCTGTGGCTTCCAGCCAAAGAAAAGATAGGCATATGGGTTGAACATTTACCTGAGATAGATACACTCCTTGGTGAGAACAATCATAGGAGAAACAAAAGCTGTTTATGCACAGGGAGACAGCTCAGGGGGCAGGAGTGCATGGAGGTATGGACACAGGGAAGAGGTAACTATCAGGAGGAAGTGGGAGGGGAGCTGTTGCATTGGGGTAAATTGTAGTCAATGTCATGAGATAAAAGTGTATGTAAACTGCTGTATGGAAAGTGAATTTGCTCTGTAAATTTTCATCCAAATCACAATTAAAAAGAAAGAAATTCATTGGTACTAATTGTTCAGTAGCCATTTCCTAATAAGAATGTAAATCATTGCTTTAATAGTGATGACAGTATGACATCTCATCATGACAAATCTACAGCTTTCTACTGTGGAATGAATAGAGATAAATATATGAAATTTGAAAATAAATTGTCATTAAGTGACCAGAGACTAGCTATTTAAAATCTCCAATATTTAACTCTTCTTTTTCTTCTCCTTCTTCTTCTCCTTCTCCTCCTCCCCCTCCCTCTCCTTCTTCTTCTTCTCTTTCTTCTCCTTCTTCTCTTCCTTCTCCTCCTTCTTCTCCTTCTTTCTTCTTCTTTCTTCTTCTTCTTCTTTCTTCTTCTTTCTTCTTCTTATTTCTTCCCCCCCATCTCTGATTCTACAGGCTAGTTAAATAACGCTAGGACTAAAGAGTCTTTTGGGGTCCTGAATAGACTTAAATATGTTGTGAAAGCATTTCATTTTAATCAATCAAAGACCAGAGTCCTTTGCTATTTAACATAAATTCCAGAATCATTTTTCTTTCCCAAAACAGCTTGAGACACAATGTCTATACCTCCTAATAAAAATAACTTAATTCTTTCTTATCAAAATGGTATGTATCTCCATGAACAAATGCCTACTTTGCCATGAGACCAGAAGAACTGCATGGTGCCTGCCTACCATTATTGAACAATTTGATCAAAGATTCTATAGAAGAATCCTGATCAAAAGGGGGGAAATTAGGAACAGAATTTCAACTTCTCATCGGACTCCAGACTTCCCAGAGCCATGAAGGTTGGAGGAACCCCTGAAACTATTGCCCTTAGATAATCTTTAAACATTAAACCAAAAATATCCCTTGAAGTCTTCTTATAACCAGATAATAGCTTAAGTAGTAAAATACATCTGCTTTGAGCATTGGTGCTTAAATATTTCTATTATGTTCTATTCTCAACCAATTCACTTTGGCTTGCAAACTCAATATTCTTTAAAACCAAACCCACTGCCATCAAGCCTATACCAACTCATGGCAACCCTATGTTGTTGTTGTTATGTGCCATCCAGCCAGCCCCAACTCATAGCGACCCCTCCTTGGGTTACCGAGGCAGTGTCACTATGGAAGTAGATTGCCCAACCTTCCTTCCAAGGAGTGGCTGGTGGGTTTGAACCGCCAGCCTTGTGGTTAGCAGTCGAGTGCCTTGGGCACTATGCTACCAGAGCAACCCTATAGGACAGAGTGTAACTGCCCCATAGGATTTCCAAGGCTGTTAATGTTTATGGAAGCAAACTGCTGCATCGTTCTCCTGCAGAGCAGCTGGTGGATTCAAACTGCTAGCCTTTTGGTTAGCAGCTAAATGGTTTTACCACTGACCCACCAGAGCTCCTTTATTCTTTAAAAGCCCTTATTAAAAAAAAAATTTTTAAATAAAATAATAATAATAAAAACCTTATTGCAAAACAACCAAAACATAACCCATTATGTTTTCCCTCCATGATAAAGAAATCTGTCAAATTCCATACATAATGTTTTGACAGGATCCTAGCTCTTAATTAGGGGCATACTTTTGAAAATATGTTAAATGTAGTAGAAAGGTACATCATGGAGTCAGTGGAAAAAGGATTTTCCCAGCCTACAGAAGTGAAGAATAGCTTGGAGAGAAAAATAGCTCTCTGCTACATAATGCATGGGTTCCCTCTTCCAATGCATATGCACATTCCTCCCTGCCTCCTGTCACTTGTTTAAATCACTGTGGTTATACATGAATGATTAAACAGTATCACAAGATACTATCCTTACTACCTCAGGTAGCAAAAGCCCCAGGAAAAGCAAGCCCCTTATTTTAGGCCTAGATTGCATAAGACTGCCAGTATGGAAACTCTGTTTCTGCTGTGTTTTTAACTCCTTATGGTGCCTGCTTAGAGAGCTCTGAGTCACTCTGTGCACAGGAGACTTTCAGTAACTGCTGTGGATCACAAGGGGCAGTAGTGACAAATATCTGTCCTGAATTATTCTTCACCTATCAGACTGACACTACCACATTAAGCTGAGTGGGTCAAATTTGCTTTTTTCTACACTTTTCAGCCAGGGAACTCAGTATTTTAGGTTGTCAATTTGCTTTGAGTTGCTACTGATTGATCTTATGCCCCAAGTTAGACCAGGTTGGAAATGGTGAGCTTATGATTGCAGGACTCTCTTTCTTCAGCAACAAGGAAGAAAACAGAGCAATACAAGCTACCGTTCAACTTACCTCATCCTCTGTTTCCCAGCAGCTAGCTGCAGTCTGGCTGAACTCTAGAGATACAAGACTAAACTGGGTAGGTTTTGGAATGTAACCCTGAACAGGGTCATCCGTGGTACATGGGAACATCAGGATAGCTTAACACCCACACCGAAGAGGTCTACATTTCTTATACAAAGAGCAACTGAGCACCTGTAATAGGCAAGGCCCTTTGCTTGGCATGGGGGATGCAAAGGATCCTGCCTTCAAAAACCTTTTAGCTTACAATCATGGGACATAAATGTTAATACAGAGATGACTAGAATGCAATGTGGTAGACACATGCTAGAGCCAAGTGCAGAGAAGATTGGGTGAAGAACAAAGATGTATTACCAAGTGATAGCAAGCTGTGTCTGAGAGAGAGATAGATTTTGCATGCTAGACATTCCAGGCCAAGGGAGCACTGAAGCAAGGGAGAGCTTTGAGCATCTGAAGAACTGCAAGCAGTTCATTATAGCTGGAATGGATAATAGGAGGCAGTGAGGGAAGAGATGATTCTGAAAGGGAAGTTGGAACCAAGTCTAAATAACTTCACATGCTGGGATAAGAGGTTAGAATCAACTCAGAAGGCAAAAGGGAACTACTTTCCTAAACAGGGAAGTAGGATGATCATATTTACAGTTCAGAAAGGAGTGTTTGGAGAAGCGATTGATGGGAAGGAGTTAAACACAAGTGAAGCAGAAGACTAGATAGGAGCCTGATGTAGTAATTCAGGCAAAAGAAAATATGAACTCAAGCTGTAGGACAGATTCAAAAGCTGTTAAGAGAGGAGCCACCACAGGACTTGTCAACTGACTTGATAATCGATTGGATGCTGTACATGACAAAGAAAAAAGAATCAAGGATGACAGGTCAGCTTTCTGGGCCCTGGTGATAGTAGGTACAAAATATGAGAGGAAAGATCCCATTAAAGAGGAGTGCTGAATTCAACTTTATGTAGATACAACAAAACCAACCTTCAGGATGTGGCAAAGCATAGGGTTAAGTTCTGTTGGCTTTGGACAGCAACTCTCTATTGAATTTACATGGAGCACAAATAAATTACCCTAGCTAGATTTCTCTGAGCACTAGATTTCACTTAGCACCATGGTTCTCAATACAGGGACCATGTCCCCTGTTCTCAGTATATCCTCACCCTGTGCCAACCTGATGCTATTCCTGGGATAGACATCCTGACAGTGGGGGTCAAAAGGGCTAGCAGAGTTAGCACTGTGTATAGTCAAGTTGGAGGAAGACCAAATGTTAATGTTGGGTGTAGCACATTTATTTTTCTTCATTGTTAAGATTCCATGAGCAAAGAAAAATTAGGCCTGTGTTATTTTCCAACACATTCTGCTGTACAAACAGGAGTTTTCAATTACACTAAGTTAACATATTAAAAAGTTCATCCCCTCGAAAGTTGCATTTTATATTGTTTAAAAATAAAGACTGTGGTAGGAAGAAAAATGGCCACTCCAAATATGTCTTCATTTTAATCCTGGGAATCTGTGAATATGTTACCTTACATGGCAAAAGATACTTTGCAGACATAATTAAGTTAAGAATCTTGAAATGGGAAGATTACCCTGGATCTAGTTGGACCCAATGTAATCATGAGAGAGACAAGAGAAGCAGAGTGGTACAACATGAAAAAGAGTTGACCAGCCATTTCTGGCTTAGAAGATGGAAGGGGCTGTGAGCCAAGGAATGCAGGCAGCCTCTAGAAGCTGAAAAAGGCAGGTAAATGGATTCTCTCAGGAGGAACACAGCCCTGCAACATCTTGATTTTAGCTTATTGAGGCCTATTTCAGACTCCTGACCTCCAAAACCATAAGATAATAAACTTAGTTGTTGTAAGCCACTAAATTCAAGGAAATTTGTTATAACAGTAATGGCAAACCAATATAATGACAATTCTTTAAGATTTCAGAAGCCCTCTTTTTATATAAGCTTATAAATTTATAAGCTCCCTCAAAAAAGTCTAGTAAACATGGCCACTAAATCCTTATGTGTCTAATCAAATATATTTTTAAATTTTCTGCCCCCACTGCTTGACGCTGAGCGTAGATATCTTGTTGTGTGCTATGGCATCTATTCTGACTTATAGCGACCCACATGCCAGAGTAGAACCACCCCTTTCTTAGACTGCAAATCTTTAGGAGAGCAGGTCTATTCAAACCACCAACCCTTGGGTTGACATCTGAGCATTTAACCATTGCACCACTAGGGCACCTACCTAGGGTAACGTGCTACTTTTACAAGACCTAAGTGAAACAAAGCCAGGACTTTCCATTACCTGCTTCAAAACATCCTTATATTGACTTTCATGTGCAAGCATTAAAATTAAAGGATTGCTATGTTACACAGAACAGCTTTTGGTTCAAAGAGTCTGTTTGTGTTTTGTTTTGTTTAAAAGAAAAAGAAAAAAACAATAAAAAGTCAAAACATGTAAGTAGACAATATATTTGGTGGAATTACATTTCTGAAAACAGTGCTGGGTTTGCCAGGACTTGAGGAAGGAGGCTAGGTGATAATCTCCAGCAGAGGAGAAAAGGTGGTGGTTGAGAAAGTCCACACTGACATCTAGTGATACAAAACTGCACTGCCAAAGCTGGAAACCTGAAGCAGTTTGCTTCCACCGGCTTCTCATTCTTGAAGCTCCCACCCCTCGAGAGGGCTGAAGACTCAGAGCAAACCAGCAGACTTGAGGTTAATCCCCCACCTCCCATCACCAGGCTTTCTTATGCTTGCATGCTCCCCTGGAAAGTTTGGCCATCTAAGAGTTTTGCCTCCTCAATATTTTGTTTCTGTATATTTTAAAGGGAAAGATTTATTTTCTAAAAGCCTTTTTTTGTGTAGTGCTTCTGATGGGAGGATCCTTTAATGCCAAATGAGTTTTTCAGAGGAATTATGTTTCTAGGTTCACGGAGAAATTGCTTTGGCTGTGCTGTCCAGAGCAGGGGGTAACTAGCATCAGGGGATAGAGCAAGTATAGCAGGTGCTTGCCCTTCTTGGCCCTCAAAACTTTGTCCACATTTGATTTTCTTCAAGTCTGTAGCCTAAAGCCCAGAAGAAATAATAAAGAATGCCCCATTGTTCATTACTTCCATTTTCTCCTATGCACATGTAGAAAATAAGAGAGTTAAGATCTCTATTTCTTTCCTTTTTGTTGTTGTTGTTGTTGTTAGTTGCTCTTGAATCAATTTCCACTCATGATGACCCCATGTGTGTGGAGTAGAACTGCTCTATTGGATTTTCTTTTCTTGATTGTGGTGCGGGTGAAAGGTTGCAGAGCAAATTAGTTTTCCTTTCAACAATTTATATACATTTTGTTTCTTGACATTAGTTGCAATCTCTTCAATGTAACAGCACTCTTCCCACTTCCTCCCCAGGTTCTCCAATTTTGTTTATTCTTCTTTCCTTCCTTTTTCTGCCTTCTGAAATCCATAGCATTTTTGAGACTATGGCTTTTCAGAAGCAGATGGCCAGGCCTGTCTTCCAAGCCCCTCTGGGGGGGTTCAAACTGCCAACCTTTTGGTTAGTAGTCAGGTCCTAACTATTTGCACCACCAAGGGACATATGTCCTTCCTTAATGGGGGCAAAATCAGAAGCAAGTCTGGATTTAGAAGATTGTGCAGTAACCCAAGCAAAAAAGGAGGAGAGCTGAAGAACCTCAGAGCTAATGAGGATGGCAAAAGAGTCCACAGGCCTGATCAAATGATTGGAGGAAAATATGTTTTCATGTAATTCTTGTGGGCAAAATGCTCAGATTAAGTTCAGATAAACCAATACTGAACTATTGTGGGAGAACAGAAAGGCAGTGTTCACACAGGGAGATAGCTCAGGGGACAGGAATGCATAGGAAGGAAGGATACAGGGAAGAGGTAACTGCGGGGAGGAAGTGGGAAGAGAGCTATTACATTGTGGGGAATTGCATCTAATGTCATGAAACAAAGTGTGCATGAACTGCTGTATGGAAAATGAATTTGCTCTGTAAACTTTGACCCAAATCACAATAAAAGTTAAAAAAGAGAAAAGAAAACCAAAACTGAATTCTAGAATACTGATGGCAAGACACAGGAGCTCTGGTAGCGTAGTGCCCAAGGCACTTGACTGCTAACCAGGAGGCTGGCAGTTCAAACCCACCAGCCACTCCTCAGAAGAAAGGTTGGGCAATCTACTTCCGTAGTGATACTGCCTCGGAAACCCAAAGAGGGGTCGCTATGATTTGGGTCCGACTCAATGGCACATAACAACAACAACAACAATGGCAAGACACACCAATACTACACTTGATCTTAGCCAAAAGGCCGAGAAGTGAAGGTTGGGCAATCTACTTCCATAGTGATACTGCCACGGAAACCCAAGGAGGGGTCCAATCCAACAGCATATGACAACAACAATGGCAAGACACACTCCTACAGGCTTCTTTCCAATGACAAACAGACCCAAAGTTTATGAAAAAATATATTCAAATGTTAAAACCAACTGTGTTATTATTCATACAATTTTGAACTTTTTCTTTATCGCATATAAATATTAAGATTCAAGCATATCATATAGATGGATGCACTAAAAACACACAGATTTTGCAGAGAAAGGACAAAAAAAGCAGAAGCAAAATGCCACAAGTTACGCCTGATTTTGTTTTAACTGTCAGAAATATGACAGACGTAAAAACACCTTCAGAATTCAGTTGCTTCCATGAGGCAGGCAAAACAGGAAAAGATCAATAACTTTTAGGAAGGAACTCCAGATATGACTTGTGCAAAATGACAAATTCAGAAGTTTGGAAATGACAATTCATTACTTTTTAGAGTTTGTAATACATTGAACCACCACCCTTCTGTCAGTCATATTGGGGTGGCCTGCATGTTGCTATGATGCCGGAAGCTATGCCCCCCGTATTTCAAATACCAGCAGGTCTCCCGTAGTGGACAGGTTTCAGTGAAGCTTCTACACTAAAACAGACTAAGAAGAAAGGCCTGGTGATCTACTTCTGAAAATTAGCTAATGAAAACCCTATGGGTCACAACCCATGTGCTTGTTGTTGTAGTTATGTGCCGTCGAGTCAGACCCGACTCATAGCGACCACTCCCGGGGTTTCCAAGGCAGTATCACTATGGAAGTAGATTGCCCAATCTTCCTTCTGAGGAGTAGCTGGTGGGTTTGAACCACCAGCCTCCTGGTTAGCAGTCAAGTGCCTTAGGCACTATGCTACCAGAGCTCCTCAACCCATGTACATATAGTGCTAAAAGATAAGCGTTGGAAGGCTCTTAAAATATGTAACAATTGACTTGAGCATACCAATGATCATGGAGAGGGTACAGGAACAGGCAGTGTTTTGTTCTGTTGTATATAAGGTCCCTATGTCCCAGGGCTAACTGGACAGCAACTAACAATAACAGCAACACATTGAAATAATGATTCACTGAAATTCCAGGGAAACATTAGAAAAGATCTGGAATTACTTTGGTAAAATATAACATTTCAATAAAACATTTAGACTTACATGTATCTGGTTTCTCTAATATTATCTTTTAATAGATGGCATACTAATCATTCTTATTCAGTTTCTTCATCTCTCTCTGCTAATGATTGGGTAAAGATGTGAGAAATACTGTCAAGACCAATTTAATAAAGAGACTGACAACTGCAGTTAAGACTTCATTTAAATACAGCAAAAATGTTTTAATGAATTAGATGTTGTTGTTGTTAAGTGCCGTCCAGTTGGCCCCGACTCATAGTGACCCCTCCTTGGGTTTCCGAGGCAGTATCACTACGGAAGTAGGATTGCCCAACCTTCTTTCCGAGGAGGGGCTGGTGGGTTTGAACCGCCAGCCGTCTGGTTAGCAGGCAAGTGTCTTAGCCACTATGCTACCAGAGCTCCCGAATTAGATGTTAGTATAGTAGCTAAGACACTTGACTGCTAACCAGAAGGCTGGCGGTTCAAACCCACCAGCCACTCCTCGGAAGGAAGGTTGGGCAATCCTACTTCCGTAGTGATACTGCCTCAGAAACCCAAGGAGGGGTCGCTATGAGTCGGGGCCGACTCGATGGCAAATAACAACAACAACAACAGGGGTGTTAACACTTGAACTCTTGATTACTAACCAAAAGGTTAATGATTTGAACCCTCCAAGAAGTGCTTCAGAAGCCTTGGTGACATAGTGCCTAAGGCATTGAACTGCTAACCAGAAGCCTAGTAGTTCAAACCCACCAGCCACTCCTCAGAAGGAGGATTGGGCAATCTACTTCCATAGAGATACCACCTCAGAAACCCAAGGAGGGGTTGCTTGAGTCTGAACCGACTCCATGTCAGTGAGTTTCGTGGTGGTGTTGTTTGTTTTGTTTTAGACGTGCTTCAGAAGAATGGCCTGGGGTCTTAAAAGCTTTCAAGCAGCCATCTAAGATGCAGCTAATGGTCTCCTAGCATCGGAAGTGAAGAAGAACGCAAAAAAAAAAAAAAGAAGAAGAAGAACTAGATGGTGCCCGGCTACCAATGCCAACCACTCAGGAAAGGATCAAATCTGGATATCCTGGATAGAGCGGGAGGGAAAACGTGGAACATAATCCAAAAACTCAATAATGGCCAGAATTACTGGTCAGATGAAATCTGGTGAGACTCCCAATACTATGGCCCTGGATACATTCTGTGCCTGGAATAAAACTCACCCCCAGGTGAGTTTATAACTACCTCCTGAAATGGTTAACTATTTCAGCCCAATAGTTAACAAGATGTACACAAAGACCACTCAACCCAGGATGCCACACCCACATATTCTATGGTAATACATCCCTTAGAGCAATAGACCATGGGACACCAGAGGACCAACATTCAAACTGAGGAAATGCATAATTATGAGGGGTACAGGGGGAGGGTTGCAGGGGAAAACAAAAAAGGAAGAAGAATGGCCTGGCAAGCTGCTTCCAAAAAGGTCACAGCCTTGAAAACCCTGTTCTACTCTGCCCACAGGGGAGTAGTCACCATGAATCGACTCAACAGCAGCTGGGTTGTTTTTGTTTTTTTCTGAAATATATATATGTTATTATTGTTAGGTGCTATTGAGTCAGTTATGACGGATAGAAACCCTGTGTACAACAGAAGGAAACACTGCCCAGACCTGTGCCATCCTCACAATTGTTGCTATGTTTGAACCCATTGCTGTAGCCATCTCATTGTCAATCCACCTCATGGAGGGTCTTCCTCATTTTCACTGACCCTCTACTTTACTAAGCAGATGGCCTTCTCCAGAGGTTGGTCCCTCCTGATAATATGTCCAAATTATGTGAGATGAAGTCTTGTCATCCTTGCTTCTAAGGAGCATTCTGACTGCACTTCTTCCAACACATGTTTGTTCATTCTTCTGGCAGTCTGTGGTATATTCAATATTCTTTGCCAAAACTGTAATGCAAATGTATATTCTTCAGTTTTCCTTATTCGTTGTTTAGCTTTCACATGCATATGAGGGGATTGAAAATGTCATGGTTTAGTTCAGGCACACCTTAATCTCCAAAGTGACATCCTTGCTCTTCAATACTTTTTCCAGCAGATTTTCCCAATGCAATACATTGTTTGATTTCTTGACTGCTAGTTCCATGGGTGTTTGTTGTGGATTCAAGTAAAATGAAATCCTTGACAACTTCAATCTTGTGTCCATTTATCATTATGTAGCTTATTGGTCCAATAATGAGGATTCTTGTCTTCATTATGTTGAGGTGTAATCCATACTGAAGGCTGTTGTCTTTGATCTTCATCAATAAGCTTTAAGTCTTCCTCACTTTCAGCAAGCAAGGTTATTCCATCTACATATCACAACTTATTAATGAATCCTCCTCAATCCTCCTGTCCTGATGCCACATTCTTTTTCATATAGTCCTTCTTGGATTATTTGCTCATCATACAGATTGAATAAGTGTGGTGAAAGGATATAAACCTCACACACACCTTTTCTGATTTTAAACTAAGCAGTATCCCCCTGTTCTGTTTGAACTACTGCCTCTTGGTCTATGTATAGGTTCCTCATGAACACAATTAAATGTTCTGGAATTCCCATTCTTTGAAATTTTATCCATAATTTGTTATGAGCCACACAGTTGAATGCTTTTGCATAGTCAGTAAAATACAGGTAAACATCTTTTGGGTATTCTCTTCTTTCAGCCAAAATCCATCTAACATCAGCAATGAGAGCCTTTGTTTCCATATCCTCTTCTGAATCTGGCTTGGATTTCTGACAGTTCCCTGTTGATGTACTGCTGGAACCGTTCTTGAATTATCTTCAGCAAAATTTTACTTGCATGTAACATTGTGGTAGTTAAGTTTGTGTGTCAGCTTGGCTGGGCCTGGTTGAGTGGCTGGGCAGCTGGATGTAGTTATTCCCCATGGTGAGAATGATAATTAACTCCACGGTGGAATTTATCAGACCAGCTGAGTAGCTGCTTTAGGGATGTGGTCTGCTTCCAGTATATAAGAAGCAAATTTGACCAACCAGTGTGTCCACAATACCACATTGCCATTAACACCAAACACTAGGCTATACAGAAAAACACATAAACACATGAGATGATCAGACAGGGGTCAGTGAATAGAGGTATACTCTAGACCAAGGATAGACTCAGCTGAGGCTAATCTTGTAAAGACACCAGTGATACAAAATACCTGCAGTAATAGAGTAATACTTTGCAGACATCCCAACACTATGGGAGAGAGATCCAATAGAGCTACTACCTCAGTACCATAGTATTGGGGTATAGCAGACTCAATTGGCACAACAAAATACATGAAAGCATTGCTCCACATCCTACATTGTTGAGTATCAACTGGGGTCTTAAAAGCTTTCAAGCAGCTATTTAAGATGCAGCTGATGGTCTCCTAGCATCGGAAGTGAAGAAGAACACACACGCACACACACACAAAGGGCATTTAGAAGCAATCAGCCCTAGGACATGATAGCCCTTGGGACCAGAAGAAATGGATGGTGCCCGACTACCAATGCCAACCACTCAGGAAAGGATCAAATATGGAGATCCTAGGAGCTCTGGTAGCATAGTGCCTAAGGCACTTGACTGCTAACCAGAAGGCTGCGCCACTCCTCGGAAGGAATGTTGGGCATTCCTACTTCTGTAGTGATACTGCCTCGAAAACCCAAGGAGGGGTCGCTATGAGTCGGGGCCGACTCGATGGCAAATAACAACAACAACAACATGGAGATCCTGGATAGAGTGGGAGGGAAAATGTGGAACAAAATTCCAAAAACTCAGTAATGACCAGAATTACTGGTCAGATGAAATCTGGTGAGACTCCCAATACTATGGCCCTGAAATACATTCGGCACCTGGAATAAAACTTACTCCCAGGGGCAGGCTTTCAGCTCAATAGTTAACAAGATGTACACGCAGACCACTCAACCCAGGATGCCACACCCACATACTCTATGGTAATACATCCCTTAGAGCAATAGACCATGGGACACCAAAGGACCAACATTCAAACTGAGGAAATGCAGGACAAACAGGAGTGCATAAATATGAGGGGCACAGGAGGAGGGTTACAGGGTAGGGTGGGGAGGAGACTGGGTTAGGGTTGGACATGGCGAATGGGGAATGAAACTAAATGCACGCACGATGTTGAATGTGAAACAAGCTCTTAACATAAAAAAAATTAAAAAAAGAAGCAAATTTGAGGAAGGTCTTCAGCTTATGGCATGCTTGAACCCTGTATGTAGCCGAGTTGTTGTTCAGCAGCCTGCTGATCTTGGGAGATTTTCAATGGACTCGAATCAATGGCCTGCCATGTGGTTTGGTAATATCTGGACTGTGCCTTTTTCACTTGTTGACCTTGGGTTTGTCAGCCCCAGCAGCCATCAGCTGCCTGAGTGAAGAGATGCCTCTAGCTTCAGTGGGCTGGGAGCAAGAGGCAGAGCTGAAGCCCAAGGTCGAGGGGTTTTCACCCAGCCCCTAGAGCCTGGGACTTTGAACTCAGACTTAAAGCCTCCAAACTGTAAGAGAATAAACTCCTGTTTGTTCAAGCCATTCTCATTTGTGGTATTTTCTATTAGAGCAACACAGAGGTAACCAAAACAAATATTAATATATTCGACAATTTTCTGCATTCTCTTGCATCATTTTTCTTTGGAATGGGCGTGTATATGAATCTCTTCCAGTCAGTTGGTCAGGTAGCTGTCTTCTAAATTTCTTGGCATAGGCAAGTAATTACCTCCAGTGCTCCATCCATTTGTTGAAACATTTAAATGGGTGTTCCATCAGTTCTTGGAGCTTTGTTTTTCACCAATGCCTTCAGTGCATCTTGGACTTCTTTCCTCATTCCCATCAGTTCGTTATCATATCTACCTCCTGAAATGGTTGAACATCAACCAGTTCCTTTTGGTAGAGTAACTCTGTACTTCCATTTATCTTTTTCCATGCTTTCTATATCATTCAGTATTTTGCCCACTGAATTTTCAATATTGCAACTTAATGTTTGAATTATTTTTTTAATTCTTTCAGCTGGAGAAATACTGATCATGTTCTTCCCTTTAGGTTTTCTAACTCTAGGTCTTTGCACATTTGCACATACTTTGTCTTCTTAAGCTGCCTTTGAGATCTTCTGTTTAGCACTTTTACTTTATCATTTTTTCCATTCTCTTTTGCTACCCTATGTTCAAGAACAAGTTT
>NW_006921595.1:3359739-3376564 GCF_000298275.1 Orycteropus afer afer
AAATTCTTCTGCTAGTTGGGGTTTAGTCCAAATCTGCATCCTTTCCTTCAAGGCTCAGGGGTCCAAGATTATCTTCTGTGTCTGTATTTATTGGTTTCCCTTTTCTTTGTTGAAGAGGGTCTGTGCAATCCTTCTGCCTAGTCCGCCATCTTGCCCCGCCTCTTATCAATGCATTTTGATTGCATTTATATGTGTGTGTGTATGTGATTGATGTATATATATGAATATGATGCCTCAGGTGGTATAAGGAATCCCTGGGTAGAGCAGATTGTCAATATGCTCAGCTGCTAATCAAAAGGTACTAACCAGAGGTGCCTTGGAAGAAAGGCCTGGATATCTTGTATCAAAAAATCAGCTATTGAAACTCTATGGAGCATAATCACTTGGTTGCACTTGAGGTCACCATGAGTTAAAATAGTTTCAAAAACCACTGACTTCGGTTGTTTATGTATTATTTGGTAATGGCTCATGCATTTAAGTAGGAAAAGACTTTCTTCTGTTGATCACAAAGAAATGTAGGATGCACAACTTAAAAAATAATAATTTTAAGCCCCACCATACAGAAAATTTTCTCAACTTGACACATCTGGGCTCAGAAAAACAAGAGTTTTAGAACGATAGGCCATCTCCTCTAGAACTTTTGTAAACTTAGTTACTGAGCAGAGGAAAAGAGCAGGAAAGTATCTATTGCCTTCAACACATGACTTGAAGCACTTAGTGATGAAAATTAAAGACTACAGTCTGTAGTATGGATTATACCACAACATAAAGAAAATGAAAATTCTCACAACTGGGCCAATTAGCGCATAACAATAAATGGAGAAAAGATTGATGTTGACAAAGATTTCATATTGCTTGGTTCCACAATCAACACCCATGGAAGCAGCAGTCAAGAAATCATATGACGTATTGCACTGGGCAAATCTGCTGCAAAAGACCTCTTTAAAGTGCTGAAGAACAAAGATGTCTCTTTGAAGACTAAGGTGCACCTAACCTAAGCCATGGTGCTTTCAGTCACCTCATATGTATGTGAAAGCTGGAAAACAAATAAGGAAAACTGAAGAAGAGTTGATGTCTTTGAATTGTGGTGGTAAAGAATACCAGAAATACCATGGACTGCCAGAAGAACAAACAAATCTGTCCTGAAGAAGTGCAGCCAGAATGCTCCTTGGAAACAAGAATGGCCAGACTTCATCTCACCTACTTTGGTCATGTTGTCAGAAGGGACCATTCCCTGGAGAAGAATATTATGCTTGGTAAAGTGGAGGGTCAATGATAAAGGGGAAGACTCTCAACAAGATGGATTGGCAGAGTGGCTGCAACAATGGGCTCAGGTATAGCAAGCATTGTGAGGCTGGCACAGGACCAAGCAGTGTTTCGTTCTGTTTGCATGGGGTTGCTATGAGTCAGAGCTGACTCAAAGGCACCTAATAACAATAACAACAGAATGACAATGACATAGGGCCAAATTTGAAATAGTGATGAACTAAATAATAGGAACATTCTTGTTTTTCATATTTAGTGTAATCAAACTAATGGCTTTTGTGTAATTTTCCAAACTACTTAATGGATTTTTGTATGACTTAAAATAATTATCTTCCTTGTCTGGCAAGATATAAAGAATTCAAATTTCCTCATTTGAAGAGTAAATAGCCTGAGGAAGTTTCTACCTGTACAGTGGTAATCCTAGGCACTACTCTCCACACAAGGAGCTCTGGTGGCAGAGTGCCTAAGGCATTTGACTGCTAACTGGAAAGCTGCAGGTTCAAACCCAACAGCCACTCCGCAGAAGGAAGACTAGGCAATCTACTTCTGTAAAGATTTACCACCTCAGAAACCCAAAGGGGGTTATGAGTTTAAATCAATTCAATGGCAGTGAGTTTGGTTTAGTGAGTACCCTACACACATGGCAGGAGCTCTGGTGGCGTAGTGCCTAAGCATCTGACTGCTAACCAGAAGACTGGTGGTTCAAACCCACCAGCCACTCCTTGGAAAGAAGGTTGGAATCTACTTCTGTAGTGATACCACCTCAGAAACCTAAGGAGGGGTTGCTATGAGTCGGATCTGACTTGACCGCAGTGTGTTTGGTTTAGTTTGGTCTACACACATGAGCCAATCTGTGATGAAGTATTCACAGTGAAGTAAGAAAAATTAGCACCATATACCCTGCAATCCTCAGCCTATAAGACTATGAGACCAGAAGAACTAGATGGTGCCTGGCTACCACTGTTAACCACTCAGAGGGGGATCTATGTAGGAGATCCTGGATAGAGTGGGAGAACAATGTGGAACAAAACTCAAAATCATTAAAACAAAAAAAGGTGGGGGTGGGACACCAGGTTTGCTGGTCTGATAGAGCCTGATGCAACCACTGAGACTATGGCCCCTAATTGCCCTTCAAGTCTGGAATTAAACCCACTCCTGTGGCTTCCTGCCAAAGGACAGGCATATGAGGTGAACATTTACACTAGGTAGATACACTCCTTGGAGAGAACAATCATGGGAGAAAGAAAGGCTGTTTATGCACAGGGAGACAGCTCAGCGGGCAGGAGTGCATGGAGGGATGGACACAGGGAAGAGGTAAATATCGGGAGGAAGTGGGATGGGAGCTGTTGCATTGTGATAAATTGTAGTCAATGTCATGAGACAAAGTGTATGTGAATTGCTGTATGGAAAGTGAATTTGCTCTGTAAACTTTCACCCAAATCACAATAAAAAAAAAAAAGAAAGAAGTATTAGGACCACGCAGTAGTTTTGTGTGTGTGTTTTAATGTACAAAAAGCTAAATTTATTCCGTTTACAAGACTGTATTTTAGTTTAAAATTATGTTCCTCCTTGAGCAATCTACTTCCATAGTGATACCACCTCAGAAACCCAAGGAGGGGTCACTATAAGTCGGATCCAACTCAATGGCAGTGAGTTTGGTTTTTTTTGTTTTGTTTTTTTGGTTTACTATTATGATAGTTGCTGATGGTAGTAGATTTGGAGGATTTGGGTTTATTTGTTTGTTTGTTTTATAAACATATATAGAAGCTCTGGTTGTACAACAATTCAGTGCTCGACTGCTAACCTAGCAATCTGCTTCTGAAAAGATTCCAAACCTGTTGCCCTTGCATGAATTCCAATTCACAGTGACCCTATAGAGTTCCCAAGGCTGTAAATCTTTATGGAAGCAGACTGCCACAGAGCACCTGGCAGGTTCCAATCACCAACTTTTTGGTTAGCAGCTGATCATTTTAACCACTGCACCACCAGGGCTCCTTCCATAAATGTTATAGCCTAGAAAACCCTATGATAAAATCTGCTCTGTCACATGGGTCACCATGAGTTGGAATTGACTTGACAGCACCTGATATACTTTTTTTTTTTTTTTTTTCCTTTTCTTATTTGGCTGAATGAAAACTTGGCATCCTGATGTTGTTGTTGTTGTTATTTACCATCGAGTCAGACCTGACTCATAGCGACCGCTCCTTGGGTTTCCAAGGCAAGTAGATTGCCCAACCTTCCTTCTGAAGAGTGGCTGGGGGGTTTGTACAGCCAGCCTTCTGGTTAGCTAGTGGTTTGTAAACTTAATTTTTTTTTTTACTGATCTGTGAAATCCAAAAGTTCGGCGGGGTTGGGGGGAGCCATTGCTCAAGAGATCAAGTCATTCGCCTCTTGGTTTTTCCTGCTTTCCCCAATACACTGGAATAGTATATTATACTGCTATCTACCAGAGCCTCCATAGGGCTTATGATCAGCTGGAACTTGGGCTCTTTACGGGAGACAGTGCACATCAGAATAGCTGGGAGTCAGATGGACTAGACTCTCCATTACCATAGCCCCCTGCCCAAACCTAGCTAAACTGAGAATTTTTGCCCAGTAATGTGACTGCATATAAGATATTTTATTTGAGCTGAAAGGGACCTGGAAACTTCATTTATTAATTCATCATTTTGCACTCTTTAGCCTCCCTGAAAGATGGGTAGGACTTCTGGCATCTAACAACCAATACTATACAGAGGTTTTCTTTATCTTTAACATCAATCCTTCATACTGGAATTTGAACCCATTTTTCCTCTTCTCCTAGGATAAGCCCTTTACTCATTCTGAATCATTGTTTCCTCAGAAGAAATAGAAGGGATTAGATTATTGTCTTTCAAACTGTAGATTGTGACCAATTAGTGGAGGAGGAAACTAATTCAGTTAGTCATAACTAGTGTTCTTTTTTCCTAATGAAAGAAAACAGAATTGAAAGACTAGAAAATACCAGAGTACATCACATGTGTTGTTGTTTTGAGCCATGGCGTCATTTCTGTCTCTTAGTGACCATATGACACAGAGTAGAATTGCCCCATAGGGTTTCCTAGCCTGTAATCTTGACCGGAGCAGATTGCTAGGTCTTTTCTCCTGCAGAGTGGCTGGTAGGTTCAAAGTGCTGACGTCTTGGGTTAAACAGGTGAGCACCTAACCACTGTACCACCAGGATTCCTTTCATCACATGTAGTGAGGGTAAATATTATTTCATGAAACATTATACACCCACAGACCCATGTATGCATGCATATATACATTACTAGACTGAGACATAAAATGTTTATCCTAAGGTGGGCTATAGGCCAAAAAGTTTCTAAACCATTAGATTCATTCTAAACCATTAGATTCATTCTTATTATGATCTCAATAGTTTGCTGTAGCTTAAAATTCTGTGAATATCACTTAAACTCAGAGCTCACTCTTCATCCCCACCAGCTTATTATCCCCCTCAGCAAATCCAAGCATTCTATGTGACTGATTTCCTCTAAGCAATCTGCCTTGATTCCTTTATGCAGACTTTAGTGTCAGGCCTTGCTCTGGGCTCCCCTGACCATTGGGATAGTACTTCACAGAGTACTTATCAGACTATACTGTATTTGTTTGTTTGTCCATCTCCCCAGTAAGCTGTGCCTGCACTTTAGCATGGTCAGTGACATAAAGAATGAGTGAATGAATGGACAAAGGAATGAATGAACAGCTGTATTTGCTTAAGGTTGAGGGAGGGTCTCAGACCTGGCTTCACATTAGAATCCCCTAGGAAGATTTAAAAATCCTGGTATCCAGACCACACCCCAGACTATTAAGGCAGAATCACTGTAAGTGGGGCCTGGGCATCAACATTTTTTAAAGCTTCCAAAGAGATTATAATGTGCAGACAAGGTTAAGAGCCACTGATTTAGACCAGGACCTGAGGGGTCTTATTAAAATACAGATTCCAAGTCTGGAGTGGGGCCTAAGATTCAATCTTTCTAATATGCTTCTAGATGATGCAGCTGCTGCTGGTCTGTGGACCACACTTTAAGGAGCAATGGAAGAGTGTGATGGACACTGACAACATAGAAAGAGGCAAGGTAATCAAAATCAGACAGACTTGGAAGACAGCAAGGATGAATAGTTATGTGACCTTAGGCTGGTTACTTAAAATTACTAGGCTTTGGTTTACATATCTGGTAATGGAAATACATTATCTAACTCATAGAGCCACCGCCCATCTCATTTGTTGTACTGTGGTGACTTGCATGTTGTTATGATGCTGGAAGCTATACCACGGGTATTTCAAATACCAGCAGTCACTCATGATGGACAGGTTTCAGCATAGGTTCCAGACTAAGACAGATTAAAAAGAAAGGCCTGGCAATCTACCTCTGAAAACTAACGAATAAACCCTTGTGGATCACAAAGATTATTGTGTGACATAGTGCTGGAAGATGAGCTTCCTAGGTTAGAAGGCAACACAGGATAGCCACAACAGTGGATTCAAACATCTCGAAGAACATGAAGATGGTGCAGGACAGGGCAGCATTTCATTCTGTTATGCATAAGGTTGCCATGAGTCAGACCCAACACAATGACAGCTAACAACCACAACTCATTGGGTGGTTATGAGAATGAAGCAGAATACTATATAAACACTCTGGCACATACATGTGAGTTATTAGGCATGTGACTTTCAGCTCCAATTCCACTATTACTAGCTTTGTGCCCTTAGGAAGTTACTTAACCTCTCTGAGCTTAAGTTTCCTCAGATGTAAAATGGGGAAGCATAATATTCATCTTATAAGATTGGGAGGATAAAGAATTTGCATATGAAATTCCTAGCACAGTACTTGACTTGTGTACATACTCAATAAATGCTCATTCTTCAAATTAGTTTCATTTGTATTGGGATAAATCGTTCTGACCTCCCATAACTGCATTCTCCATTTAACCATCTGCCACATCTCAGAATGTCCTCCTACCCTCACCCTTCTCAGGCCCTAGGTGGTGAGGACAGATGACAGGGGAGGGGAAGCTCATTGCACTCTCTATGTCAAGATGTTATACTTCAACAGCAGGAATTGTTTTTACTACCCTATTGAGTTCACATGGGTAGGTTTTGGCAGCAGCAATTATTATTCTTATTATGCTACAGATGAAGAAGAAATAGACTTGGCTCTGACATGTTAGATTTTTCTCTAGCAAGTCTCATATGGATAAAAGCTTTTAACTCTAATCAGAGCCAGCCAAAAATACTCCTAGATTCATGCTTCTTTAAAGCCTCTCTTTCAAAATGCTTTGAGGACCTGCAGTGTGCCAGGTGTTATACCAGATTCAATGTGAAATATATGGTTTATTGTGTACCAGGTGTGACTAAATAATTTCCTGCTCTGGCAGGTAGTGACGGGAGTGGAAAGGCATGATTTTTCACAGAGGTATTATTTTGGCTGGCAGGGAAGTTGAGGAGTTTACAAATGGTAAGGGCAGAAAGGTCTTCAGGAAAAGAGAACAGCATGGACAATGAGACTGAGGTGGGCAATAGCTTGGTATGTTTAGGGAACAGCAGGGGACAGAGTGGAAGAAGATGACACTAGAAAGTTAAGTCAGGACCAGATTGTAAGCCAAGCAAAAGAAATGGATTTTGTCATTGGTAGGATGACCATAAAATTCATCATGCAAATGGGCCATTTTTGAGAGCAAAAGAGGATGCTAGCCAGATAAAACACTGGAACATCTGACATAAAATGGCATTGTCCAGTGCTAACAGGGACATGGTCACCCTAGCTTTGGAAACTCCTAAGGATTTTTAACAAAAGAAGACACACATCAAATCTGTGTATTATAGAGGGCCTTCTCACAGTGAAGTTAAAAGATGCATTGGAGAGGAGAGGGAGTGCCTGCAGTGAAAGAGACAACCAGGAAGGCAGTGGGGATGGAAAAGAGAGATATTGAGTAATGGTTTTGTCAGAAATATGATGGCTTGACTATATATAGAGAGAATATTTAACAATTCAGTGTGGGGTCTAGGGAAGACAAGAGGAAGAGGTTGGGAGGAAATAGTCCATATGGTTCAGCATATGTTGAGTTGGAGATATTTGCTAAATGTCCCAGTGTCCATGTCCAGTGGGAAGTTAGAACAAGAGGAGTGGTACCCAGAAGCTGGGAACTGGAGATACAGCTGAGGTTGTTGTGATTCTCAATGATGATACTAGTTGGACGTCAATACAATTACAAAGGAGGAGAAGACGGAGAGGGAGAAAATTTGAAACCTAGGATAAGCATCTAGGAAATGCCAAGGGGCTTGTTGAAGAAGAGGAGCCAGGGAAGAAAGAAGTGGAGTCAGAGGATAGGAGTTAAAAATAGGAGAGAGGGTATCCTAGGAGGGGATAGAGAAAGAGAAAATTTGGAGAATGAAGATCAATATTCCCAAAGTGTTCACTCATTCATTCATTCAACATTGTCAAAAATAGCAAACAAGTAGAGATGAAGACTGATATCATTCTTGACAGGAAAGCATCCATCATTGTTGACCTTTGTAGAGTCATGCAGTTGGAAGCTAAGCCACTGTGTGTTGATGAGTGCACAGGAATGAGTACTAGAAGGCAATTATAGACTATTCTTTCCAGGAGATTAACAATGACAGGCAGGAGAGGAGGGAGTTACTACATCTTGATGGGCAGGCAAAGTTTCCTTGTTCCATTGCTTCATACTGTTGCCTTCTAAGACACTATTAACTGTCCCTTTTTTGAAGGAAGGGAGCAACTTTTATTTCTATCTGATTTATAGGATAACTGCATGAAGCAATAATTATAAAACTGTATTGATAGGCTTATAATTCAATCCCTTTACTTGTTATAGGTTGATTTATATTTTCTTTCTATTAATTTTAGTAGTTTGTATCTTGGTAGGAGTTTGTTGGCATACAATTGTTCATAGTTGTTGTTGTTGTTGTTGTTTGCCATCAAGTCGGCACCGACTCATAGCGACCCCTCCTTGGGTTTCTGAGGCAGTATCACTATGGAAGTAGATTGTCCAACCTTCCTTCTGAGGAGTGGCTGGTGGGTTTGAACCACCAGCCTTCTGGTTAGCAGTCAAGTGCCTTAGGCACTATGCTACCAGAGCTCCTATTGTTCATAGTATTCCCTTATAATCATTTCAATTCCAGGCCTTTCCTATACAAATTGGCTGTCTGTGCCTTTGTCCAAGGTAATCCATCTGCTTGGAATGACTTTTTTTTTTTCTCTTTCCCCTCTTCACCTTGTTTGCCAGGCTAACTCCTGTTTGTCTTCTAAAACTGTGGGCACCACTTTCCTCCAGAAATGCTCCCTAAACCCTTTGAGAGTTCATTACTCCTTCCTCTGTAGCACCTCTGTACCGCATACACATGGCTCTCTAATGTCTTTGTTTAGGTCTCTGTCACCCCTACTAGAATGAGCTCTCTGAGAGCAAGAATTGTATCTTAAAGAGTGTTACATCTTCAGAGTCTAGAACAAATAGCTGACATTCAGTGTTTGTTGAATAGTAGTTAAAACTGAAACTTTGTATTTCACACTGCAGTTTGCATTGGCTAACAGCTTTGGTTCGTTTTGTTTTGTTTTTAAAACAAAGAAAAGGCTGGCCCTTAATCAGACAGTCTTTGGTTTTATTGCTACAAAACTATTCCAACCAATTTTCCCCAAAGGATTTCAAAAGGGCAAAAATACCTTGGCGTCGAATCTCAACATTCCTGGCATACAAAACATCATTACTAAGGGACTCTTCTTTCTGGCAAGTTTGCCTCTATGCTGTGCCAGCAGTCATAGACCTCACAGATGAAGCTTCTTCAGTAATTGCAATGACCAGAGAAAAATTAATTGCTGCCCTCACTTTGTACTTGTGGTGATCCATCAGAAGATATGGTCAGAAAAAAAAAAAAAAATGTATACCAGATGGCTCTGCAGAGATACTACTATCATCAAACTATACTACATGGAAAGAATTTGAGATTGATCCACACCAGCCTATAACCATGGCTTTAATTATAGAGGTGAGAACCAATTTGTGTAGGTCAGATAAAAGATTAATCCTTGCCAAATACATGCTAACAGAGTTGTATCCAGGCTTGTTTAATTGAGAAGTCCTCACTGTTTCTGGATAAAAATAGGGCTTTTTTTTTTTTTTAATTTTTATTGTGAAAGTTTACAAAGCAAATTCACTTTCCACACAGCAGCTCACATACACTTTGTTTCACGACATTGACAACAATTTCCCACAATGCAACAGCCCTCTTCCCACTTCCTCCCCATAGCCATCTCATCCCTGCATCTTTCCCTCCCAAACACTCTTCCCCCCTCCCCCCAGCGATCTCCCTGTGCATACACAGTCCTTCTATTTTCCCATGATTGATCTCTCCAAGGAGTGTATCTACCTAATGTAAATGTTCAGTTCATATGCCTGTCCTTTGTTTGTCTAGAAGCCACAAGAGTAGTTCCAATTCCAGACCTGAAGTATAGCTAGGGGCCATAGTCTCAGGCGTTCCACCGGGCTTTATCAGACCAGCAAACCTGGTCCTATGGTTTTAGGATTTTGGATTTTGTTCCACATTGTTCTCCCACTCTATCCAGGATCTCCTATATAGAGCCCCCTCTGAGTGGTTAACAGTGGTAGCTGGGCACCATCCAGTTCTTCTGGTCTCATAGTCATATAGGCTGAGGATCACATGGTGTGCCAGTCCCTTGGACTAATTGTTTCCATGCATCTTTGGTTTTCTTTATTCTTCTTTGCTCAGGATGAAGAGAGACCTATTGTTGCATCTAGATGGCTGCTTGCAAGCTTTTAAGATCCCAGTCACTACTGACCAAAGTAGGATGTGGAACAATGTTTTGTGTAGTATCTTATGCCAATTGAGCTTGATATCCCCTGAGACCAGGGTCCTGAGCCCACAGGTCCAACTTGTTGTTGTTGTTGTTATGTGCCGTCGAGTCAACTACTCGCTCCAAAAATAGGACAAGTTTTAAGTCACTGTCTCACTAGTAAATCAGCAGAGTACCCCCTGAGGTTGCACGTGGAATGGCAAATATCACAGATCCCCTAAATCTGCTTGATCCTGCACCCTCTACTTCTCTCTGCCTTTATGACCATGAGAACGTATTGGGTTGCATGGCACTTCTCAGCAAACACAAAGCTTATAGAGGCTTGGAAATGTAGCCTGTCTAGAGGCAATGAGATAACAGGTTGATCGTGAGGATAACGGGAATGGGCTCAGCCTTGGATGGGGGAAACCTCATGATACCAAGACAAAACAAAGATTCTATGGGGAAGTTTAGTAAGAGATCTTCTGATGTACAGATTTGTATGAGGTAGTAGTAGAGGGTTTGTTTGTGCATGCCCATGTATGTGTGATTAATGTTGTAAGGAGAAGTGGGTGGGATGAGAAAAAGAGAGAACTAGGGATAAAGAATATGAGAGAAAATACGCCAGTAATCTAAGGGAGCCAGTCTGGCTTGCTGCCATATTGAGAGGCCATGCCCAATACTGACATTCCCTCCTTTCCCTGTACATGGCAACTGTGAAAGACAGAGAGCCAGTGGAGATGGCTTCAAGGGATCTCTAGGGATGGGGACTATTTTGTTTGAACTTGTGTCATCACTACCTTTAATCTAGCTGGCAATCACTGGAAAGCAGAAATTACAAATGGGTTAGCTCAATGAATTTGAACCAATATAAATTCCTAAAACCTATGAAGAGTTTACTCCTATGGCATACCACTATTCTTCATGACAAACAAGAGAGCATGGGGAAATCTAGCAAGCCTGATTGGCCAACCTGAGGCAACTATCCTTTTCAGAGCATCCTTAACAGTCTTCCCTTTTGGAGGGGCTGCTTGCCTAAGGATGGTGGAAAAACAAGAGAGGCAGTTCAGACAGGAGGGTCTGATCCAATTTCCCTGAACTACAAATTGTATGCTCATTATTAGCATGATAATATTTTAAAAAATCATCTCTTGCAAATAATTGGCACCAAGCTGGGCTGATTTTTTTTTTTTTTTGGATGAAGTTTAAAAAGGAATTAGGAACTGTTAGAGTCATTTTGAGAGTCAATTCCAAGTCACTGGACATAATTTATTAGGCCTATCTATAGGATAAGGAGCCCTGGTGATGCAGTAGTGAAGCACTTGGCTGCCAACCTAAAGGTCAGTGTTCGAACCCAACACCTTCTCTGTAAAGATTACAGCCTTGGAAACACTATGGAGCAGTTGTATTCTACCTTATAGGGTCACTATGAGTCAGAATTGACTCAATGTAAGTGGGTTTGGTTTTGGCTTTATCCATAGGACAGTCTTTCTCTACTACAGTGAACCTTTTTAAATAATTTTTTTAGTGTTTTTAGTTTTTTTTTCAATATTATACAATAATCATAGAGGGGTAAATAAAATCACCTAAAATTCCACCTACTCAGAGACAGCTGTGAATATTTTGACCTGTACCTTATCAGTCACCTTTCCATGGATTTTTCTTTATATACTTGAAATCTTACCATATCTTGATTAGTGGAATTTTTGTTGTTGTTGTTGTATGTGTATGTTGCAGGGGGTGAAGTTTCAAGGAATGAAGATTTGCTCAAGTTGAATCTGTAGTTGGTGCAAACAGTTAAGTGCTTGGCTGCTAACTAACTGAAAGGCTGGAATTTTTTTTTATCCATCCACCTTGTGGATCAAATACTATATAATCTTAAGTATGGATTACACCTCAACATAAAGAAAACAAAAATCCTAACAACTGAACCAATAAGCAACATCGTGATAAATGGAAAAAAAAGTTGTCAAAAATTTCATTTTACTTGGATTCACAATCAACACCCATGGAAGTAGAAGTCAACAAATGAGACACCATATTCTGTTGGGCAAATCTGCTACAAAAGACCTCGCTAAAGTATTAAGAAGCAAAGACGTCACTTTGAAGACTAAGGTACTCCTAACCCAAGCCATGGTATTTTCAATCACCTCAATATGCTTGTGAAACTGGACAATGAATAGGGAAGACTGAAGAAGAGTTGATACCTTTGAATTTTGGTGTTGGCAGAGAATACTGAAAACACCACAGACTTCCAGGAGAATGAACAAATCTGTCCTAGAAGATGTGCAGCTGGAATGCTCCTTGGAAGCGAGGATGGGCAGACTTCCTCTCACCTACTTTGGTCAGGCGGTCAGAAGGGACCAGTTGCTGGAGAAGGATATCATGTCTGGTAAAGTGGAAGGTCAGCAAAAAAGGGGAAGACCCTCAAGGAGATGGATTGACACAGTGACACACTGCAATGATGGGCTCAGGTATAGCAAGGATTGTGAGGCTGGCACAGGACTGGGCAATGTTTCTTTCTGTTGTACACAGGGTCACTATGAGTTGGAGCCAACTCAATGGCACCTAACAACAACAACAACAATAACAACAAAGCTCTGATGATCTATTTTTTTAAAGATCACAGCTATTGAAAACCCTGTGGAGCACAGTTCTACTCTGACACACATGGGGTCACTGTGAGTCAAAACTGACTCAACGGCAGCAGGTCTTTTTTTTTTTTTTTTTAATGAAAAGCAAGTGTTGTGGTTTGAATTGTGCCCCCCAGGAGGATATGTCCTGAGTTCTAACCTCCCATACCTGTGAATGTGACCTTGTTTGGGAATGGGACCATTTCAGATATAATTGTTGTTGTTATGTGCCGTCAAGTCGGACCCGACTCATAGAGACCCTTCCTTGGGTTTCTCAGGCAGTATCACAATGGAAGTAGATTGCCTCATCTTCCTTCCAAGGAGTGGCTGGTGTGTTTGAACAACCAGCCTTCTGGTTAGCAGTCAAGTGCCTTAGGCATTATGCTACCAGAGCTCCCTCAGATATAATTAGTTAAGATGAAGTCACTTGGGTGGGTCCTAATTCCTTTATGACTGGTGTTTGTTTAAGAAGAGAAGAAACGTGCAGAGAAGAATGCCTTGTGACAAAGGAGGAAATGCAGAAATTGGAGTTATGCTTGCCAAGGTAAGCCTAGGGCTACCAGAAGCTGGAAGAGATAAGAACAGGTCCTCCTCTAGAACTTTAAAGAGAGCATGGCAATGTTGATACCCCAAACTCAGACTTCTAGCCTCCAGAACTGTGGAAAATAAATTTCTGTTGTTTTGATTGACCCACTTTGTGGTCATTTGTTATGGCAGCTTTTGGAAACTAATATAGGAAGATTTCTCTGGAGACAAGATTATTAAATATTTAAGGAAACTTGATTTTTATAACAATAGCAAAAAGCCAAAGAATAGAGCAATAAAGAAACAAAATGAGTGGCATATCTGCACCATGTCTCATCCATTCATCAGGACACAGCTGGGAACACAATACCATCAAGTGGTGCAGATGTTTCCAGAGAGTCAATGATGACTGGAAGTGTTGGTGATTACACAGTCATAATTCATATTAATCTACCATGTCTTTGTGTGAAGCCCAGTGACAGATGTCATATATCTTGCCATAGTCATGATCCACTCCAGGGGATTTGAGGGTAACAGTTGGTTCCAAGGCATGGGAGAACCCAATGTGTTGGACATCTGCTATGAAGAGAGTGACTATATAAGGAAAGCCAACTTTTAGGGATTTCCCTGTTCTTAGTTTTTAGAGACATATGCTGAGTGGTGTTCATCAACCCAGATACCTCTGAGAGATTCTGCTTAAACTATTATCAATCTCTGTCTGGAGCAGCATGTAGATAATCATGTATATTTATGAGCAGAAAAACAAGAGCTGTTAAGTGTTTCTGAAATAAGAAATCAGCAGGCCAAAGAGTTCAAAATGTAGCCCCATGTCACCTTAAGGAGGACTGACAAGCATGTCATATGCACCCCTTCTTGAGCCCTTACCAGATGTCAGTAATCAATCATTGTACCTGATCACTGTTGAGACTGTGTAGGACCTTAGAGTTTGTTTTCAGCTCAAGGCTCCAGGGAACCTCTACCTATCCTTCACGTTTGACTCTCCTAAAGAAACTTAACCATCCCTGACCTAGTTTCCTCAGTTAGTGGGCGATGTCATATGCAGTATTTTTAGCCATATTCCCTGCTCTTCCTCCTGCCACCTTGCCTCAGGTCCCAGCTCTCTTTTCTCAAGGCACCCTTTATGCACTCTTTGTGATGTTTCATGGTTCAAAAAAGCCTCACAGATAAATTTGCCCAAAAGGTACTGACACAGTTCAGGAGGGAGGGCATTTAGTTCAGTCGAGGTGCTAATCAACCAGAATGGCTATTCTTTATCAACAATCATGGAAACAGCCAGTGTCTGATTATGCAATAAGCAAGGTACACGAGCTTATTTGTGCTTACTTACTAATCTGTAGTGGACAGTTTCACATGGTTTTACCACTGTGGTGAAAACATGTGAAACTATCCACTACACATTAGTAAGTAAGCACAAGTAAGCCCGTGCTTATCTTGCTTGCTAAGTAATCCACCCCCGAAACAGCCCTGCCTGTGGTACGTTACCTTGGAGAAGCATGGCAGCTGGCCAGGGAGTTGGCACTGTCAGGCAGCATTTGAAAGATATGCTGACTTGTATACTTGGTAAAAATAGAACCATCTAGAAACTCCAAAGGACTTTTGAATTTATGTTGCTGCTCAGTCCAGATTTATGGCCTTCATGCTGACAGTCTCCAGCACATTCCTTGTCCTTTCAAAGGGTATGAGCAAGGGAGGTCTCTTTTGGATCATTAGGATTTCTTGGTTATCTTTCCTCCCCCACCTCAACTCTCCAGAATTCTCCATAACTAAGGATTCTTCTCTTTGGACCATTTTTTATACATATTGACACATACACAGACAATGAGTGGTCATTTGGAGACTTTGTGTGGTTCCCTTCCAGCACGTAGAGTAAAAAAGGACTGTCCTTCATCTCTGTCAACTGAAAAGAAAAATAATAAAGGAAAAGCATCTATCCAGCAAGTCGGTTATTACAGCCCCTTGAATGAAATGTGAATATCTTAGAACTGTTTCCTAATGAGTGTTCTTTGGCTCCTTTGCCTGCTCTGAATCCTCTGGTTTATTTGTTTAAAACATTTTTTCCAGGTCCCCACATTAGACCTGCCATGTGTAAACTTTCAGGCAGGAGGACCAGGACTTTACGTTTTTAACTAAGATTAAAAACTTGAGGCTTTGGGGCTTATTCTGCCCAAAGACTTGACTTTCCCTTTAACTGATTTCTTAATATTAGCCTTTCTTTGTCATCTTTAGAATTTAATCACAAATAAAAGAAATTATCAGATACAGAAATAAACATTGGCCTGTGTATTTTCAAATGCAAGGCCAATCATTGATAATGGCCCTGGAGAACAAATGACTTGTTTCTATGTCATTTAACCCAGTTAACTTCTATTATTCCTGTGGATAGAAGGAGAATCAAGGTAGATAACACAAAAGTTTAGACTTATCTCTGAAATGTAATTAGGACCACCGTGTGACTCAGGCATTTGGGTTCACTTGGTTGCTGGCCGTGGGACCCGTTCAGACTCCCCCATGAACTCAGAAGTCAGGAAGGAGGCCTTGGCATTATGGATTGACCTGTCCTGGTCATTCCAGCAGTTGTCTCTGTTAACAGCAAGTTCCTGTGCCCCTACAAGCTTTAAGGCTTTCATTGTAGTTATCAGAATTAAAGTGCCATTTCTCAAATGGCCTTCGATTGACACCGAAAGTATATCTCTCAGTTTAAAACAATGTGTCTTGCAGTTTGTGTTCTTTTTGCAGTGTTATCTCCTTTCCCCTCCCACCCCTGGTGTGTCTTGCAGTTTTATTTTGGGAGGTAGGCTAGTGAGGTTAAAAGACTGGTTTCAGACAAATTGAGTTCAAATGCAGACTTTGCTATAAAAGCTGGGGAACATGGTCAAGTGACCTGACTTCTCTGAGATTCAAGTTCCTCCTACCCCATAGAGCTATTCAGAGGGTTTAATGTAATAATGTATTTGAAAGCAGCAAATGCAGTTCCTGGCACACAGTATATGTTTACTAGATGTTGGTGTCCTTCCACTTAAAAGCAAGGTGCATTTTCAAAGCTTAGCGTTATCTCTGCAAGCCAAAGGAAGTTAATCATTGACTGACAAAACCAGGTAACAGAAGATCTAGGAAACAATAACAGGATTGTCTTTCAGCACAGGATTTCCATGTTGATTTTGGAATTATATGAACAAGTAAAATTTAAAAGTATAAAAAGAATTTTGAAGGTAGACATATTTTGTTATATAAGGAATATTTAAAATTAACATATTATTAAGGAGGTCTAGTGGTGTAGTGGTTAAGGCACTTGGCTACTAATCAAAAGGTGAGTGGTTCAAACCCACCAGCTGCGCCACAGAAGAAAGATGAGGCAGTTTGCTTCTGTAAAGATTTACAGCCTTAGAAACCCAATGGGGGTGACTATAAGTCAGAATTGACTCGATGACAGTGAGTTTGGTTTTTGAACATATATTATTGTGTTCATTTTCTTTTTAAAACATTGTTGTTGTTGTTTGCCGTCGAGTCGGCCCCGACTCATAGCGACCCCTCCTTGGGTTTCCG
>NW_006921595.1:3379849-3390465 GCF_000298275.1 Orycteropus afer afer
AAAAAAAAAAAAAAATTTGCATTGACCTATGTCACTTTAGTTTTGTGTATTTCACTGTACATAAATTATATTTCAATATTTCAATAAAATGCATTAAAAAAGAAAAAATATATAGGAACAAAGTTATAGCAGAAGGAAAAAAACAGCTGGCAACAATATGTACACACACACACAAATGCACAAAGACACAAACCACATATATTATTATTTTTCTCATTGGATCAGATTAGATTGGAAACAGTCCTTTGGGAAGTCACTGTTCCAGAAGTAACACCAAGTTGTTCTTCTCAGGTCACAGAACACCATGAGCCAGTGCCTCACTCTAAAAGCCTCCTGTGGGATCCAGCAAGAGGGTACTGGAAACCCAGGCTAAGTCTGCCCTGTCCACTGCCCTGAGGGCAGACATGTTTGTAGAACTGGCCTGACAACATTGGCTGGTTCCAGCACCCCTTTGCCACATTCCTTGGACATAAGTAGAGACAAGTACTGTTTCCATTTCACACTTGGAAAAACTAAGGCATAAATGGGTTAAATGATTCTTTTAGGCTTACAGTTGACTTAGTGGTGAAAATGGGATGAGAAATATTTTAAAGCTGGATCCAATGTTCAAAGACTTGAGGGTGATCCACCCAGCCACCTATCCATTCTATCAGCAGATAAATAGAATAATACTGGCAACTGTGTGTCTGCCAGTATCAATCTGGACAGCAGAATTGGCATTAATGCCTTTTTTTAATTCCCAAGAAAATGTATACTCTATGAGCCAATTATTAAAGGAGTTCATATGTGAGTGCTTTTTTAAAGATATAAATGTGACTATTTATTTAGAGAATATTGTTCTGAGATACCATCAAGTTGGCCCCAGACTCATGGAGACTCCATGCACAACAGAACTGAATGCTTCCCCATCTTGTGCCATCCCCATGATCAGTTGCCAATTTGTTCACTGTGATTCAGAGGGTTTTGGTTGCCTGACTTTTGAGGTAGATCACCAGGCTTTTCTTCCTCATCCATCTTAGTCTGGAAGCTCCACTGAAACCTATTCAGCATCACAGCAACAGGCAAGCCTCCAGTGACAGATATAGGTGGTGGCTGTGCAAAGTACACTGGCCAAGAATCAAACCAGGTCTCCTTTATGGGAAGCAAGAATTTGACCATTGACCTACCAATGATGCACTGAAAACTATAACAAATTTTCAAAAGTTGACAAAATAACAAACATCACAAAATCCAAAAAATATCTTATTTGTATTCATTAATTGCTGACATCCTTCTAGGAGTCCCTGGGTAGCACAAACAGTTAAGTATGCAGCTACTAACCTAAAGGTTGGCAGTTCGAACTCACCCAGATGCTCTTCAGAAGAACAGTCTGCTTCTGAAAGGTCATTATGAGTCAGGATTGACTTGATGACAACTAGATAGACATATTTCTGTATTTCTTTCTCTTTTTTTAAATGTAAGGGATTTGAGCATTATTGACATCAGAAAATCTGTCTTTAAATAAAAAAATTCCAATGTAAATTAAGGAGTGGAGTAGAGGAAGGGGGTAGTAAAATCTACAGAGGAGGAGACTGAGGTCCAGAGAGGCAAAGTGACATGATAAGCAAAACCTAGATTCTGGTCTTTGTTCTGCCAAAAATTCATTTTGCAATGGGAGGAAATCTCAGCTTTTCTATCTCAGAGTAATGTTTATTCCTCATACTTCATATACTAAGGGTTGCTATTGCCAATATGTTTGCTCCAAACCAAAAAAAAAAAAAAAAAACCCAAACCCATCACTGTGGAGTTGATTCCAACTCATAGCAACCTTACAGAACACAGTGGAACTGCCCCATAGGGTTTACAAGACTGTCATCTTTATAGAAGCAGACTGCCTCATCTTTCTTCCATAGAGCTGCTAGTGGTTTTAAATCGCTGCATGTGCTTAACCACTGCACCACCAGGGTTCCTTTTCTTTGTCCAAATGCAAAGTAAAATGCTTCAGATTTATGCAAGAAAAGGTTTCATAGTGAGCTAATGCCTTACTGTTGACAAATAGTTGGGAGCCAATCTGGTACATCTGAAAAAGATGATTTTTATTTCTGCTGCTGGTATCTGTCCTCAACAGCAAGGTGACCACTGTGGGTAGAGATAAGAGACATTTTTTACCTGTTCAACAATGTCTCCCCCACTAGCATGTGCCAAGGCCTAAAATTCCCAGCACTGTTCTCTGGGTGAAGACAGTATTTTCATTCATGTGCTGGTCCTTGGGTTTATTCAGCAGTTCTTAATTGAGCCCCTGCTGAGTGCTCCATGGAGTTGATAATCTCCTGGGGCAGATGGACATTAAACAAGTACATGCAAATTATACTCTGTGGTACGATCTATGAAGGAAAAGAGCAGAGGGCTGAATTGGGAGCAGGGACTTCTCAGCTGCAACTGTGGGCGAAAAGGAGTTAACTGAGTGCTGATGGAGGAAGAACCTTTCTGGACAGAAGCAGCAGCACTGGCAGAAGGCCCAGAAGGCCTGGGGCAGTTAAGAGCTCACAAGTTCCAGGAACTGCCTTTGAGGCTGAAGCAAATAGTAAGAGAGGGACAGTTGCAGGAAATGAATTAGAAACTTCACCAGGGTCTGGTATCTCCAAAAAATAACTTTACAGTTAAAGAACGTTGCCTTGAATATAATGAATGCAGCCCCTGAATAACCGGGCATGGGTGAATTTGTCAAGTGGGCTGGCCTCAGTGGAGGAGTGACAAAGGACAGCCAGATATAAAGAAGGTAGAAGGAGAAGGTAAAATCTAGAAGGGAAACTCAGGTGGAGCTCCATCTCATCCATCTCAGTGAGCCAAGGCTAGGTAGAAAGACTACCTACTGAGGTACCAGGATGACAGAGCTGGGAAGATTGATGGGGGTCCAGGCCTCACCTCCAATGTCATGGCTGAGGAATCCACTGGACCGTGAACCTGAAGCTGCTTAATCAACTATACACTTCTGTTGTAGATTGAATTGTGTCCCCCCAAAAAAGATATGTTGAAATCCTGACCCAGTACCTGCTGAACATGACCATGTTTGGAAATAAGGTCTTTTAAAATGGAGTAGGGTGGGTCCTAATCTCATCCAAGTAGTGTCTTAAAAAGAGAGAAACCAAAAACCAACCCCTTGCCTTAAAGTTGATTCTGATGCATGCAACTACATGTGGTACAAAGTAGAACTGCTCCATAGGGTTTTCTTGGCTGTAATCTTTACAGAAGCAGATTGACAGGCCTTTCTGCTGTGGCACTACAGTGGTTCAAACCACCATCCTTTAGGTTAGTAGTCTAGTGCAAACTGTTTGTGCCACCCAAGGACCTTCAAAAGAGGACCACAGACCTGGGAAGTTTACAATTTACAGCTGTAAACCAAGGAACACCAGGATTGCCGGGAGCCACCAGAAGCTAGGAGACAGGCATGAAACAGTTTTCTCTCAGAAGGAATCGACATGGTTGATACCTTGATTTGGTCCTTTAACCCCTAGAAGTGTGAGTCTATAAATTTCTGTCCTTATAGGCCACCCAATTAGTGGTATTTTATAACAGCAGCCCTCAGAAACTAAGACAACTTCCATCAGACCTCGTTCCTTAACTGAATTTCAGACAAGGCATCTTGGAGCTGAAGGGACCAGGGACATATTCTAATTTAAGTTACTCATTTTACAAGTTAGGATTCTGCAGCCCAGTTCAGTTCAAGTGAAACCCATAGCCGATGGTAGTGAAATTCAAAGCCAATTTGCTGACACTCAGCACAAAGTTCTTCCTTGGACACCATGCTGTACCCACCAGCCTTACCATTGATTGTGAGATTCTCCACAGTCAGAATCAGTTCTCAAGGGGAACTGGGTCACATAGAACCACATAGTAGGTGCCCAAGAAATGATGCTTATTGAAATAAATTATTTATCTGTATCATATTTTCCTCTGGCTTCTTTTTAAGTTTATATATATTGAAAAGGAGTCCCTGGGAGGCATAGATGATTAGGCACTTCACTACTAGCCTAAAGGTTGGCAGTTCAAATCCAACCAGAGGCTCCTAGGAAGAAAGGCATGGCTTCTGAAAGAAAACTCTGTGGAGCAGTTCTGCTCAACACACAGAAGGTTGCCATGAGTCAGAGATGACTTGATGGCAGCTAACAACATAACACTGAAAACTGAACCAGCCAGCCACAGTCTCATATGGACATGAGCTTGCGATTCTTCAGCATTCCTCCCAAGGATTACCCCTTTGCCAGTTGAAAACAATATTTTGAGTAGAGAATATTAAGGAAATAGAATAAATTAAATGCATATACCCATTATAGAAATTGATAGAATCTGAAATAAGATTACTTATTTTTTTAATGAATGAACTGAATATGTTGTGATCTATTATATGTTTATTTAAAGAATAGTAGAAAAACTGGTACTAGATGAAAACAAAGAATACATTATTTCACTTCAAGCAGAGGTTATGTTGAAGAAAAACCTAAAATTGGTGTTTTTGATGTCAAGATAAAAGAGGTGATAGAGAACATTTGGGTGATAATAAATTAGTAAAATTTTAGCTCTGAGTGTGTCTTGTTAGAAGTATAAAGAACACCAGAAGGAGAAGGCATAAAAGGCACCTCTCTGAGAATATATTAACATATAGTATGCCTATGTGTGTGTTCTTGACACATGAGCACTGTGCCGTTTCCATGGCAATAGAGGAAAAAAGTGTGCCATGCATGAAACAATTTTCTTAGAGTCAGATACACTTATAAAGATCCATGTACGGAATGCTATGGGGAAATATTTTAAAACCAAAAGAAAAATTATTCAATATTCTTTGACATGATTCCCAAGAGGTCAGGCTATCATCCCTGCCTACCCTAGCCACTCTCAGGTGTTGGACCTGTTGCCTCCACATTGAGCTTCAAGTAAATTCTTCCACAAAGCACTGTTTCTCCAAATCCAGCCTAGTGACAACTTCAGTCACCGTTACCATCTACTGTGTACCTTGGGGTTTCTCAAATCTGGTGGTGGAATAGGATAGTGATCTCCTCATTATCATTGCTCCTGAAACAAACTTGTAAGCTCTTTAGTTTTTTTGTTTTTAAATTATCCATAGTAACCTCCATTTATTCAATGGTTCAGATGTTTCACACAGAATTTCCATAGCTTTACTTATTGTGCAAATAAACCAAAAACCAAGCCATTTGCCATCAAGTGGATTCCAATGCATGGCAACCAATGTGTGTCAGATTAGAGTCATGTGCTCCATAAGATTTACAATGGCAACATTTTCAGAAGTAGATTACTGGACGTTTCTTCCTGCGTGTGTCAGAGTAGAACACTGCTCTATGGGGTTTACAATGGCTAGGTTTTTTGGAAGTAGAAGGCCAGGCCTTTTTCCAAAGGCTCTTTTTAAGATTTATCATTAATCTCTCTGTGTGTGTGTATGCGTGTGTGTGTAGTAATAGTAGTAGTAAAGTAGTAGAAACAGCCACAGTAATAATAGTAGAGGAAGGGATACAAAGAATTAACATGGATATTTGTTAAACATGGGAAACTTGACAATATTTCCAAGGTTCTTATACTAGCAATTTTTGCTCTATAAATGTCTTACTTCCTTTAGAGATAGCTAAAAGATAAGGCAGCCTTAACTTTCAGCCTCTGATTTTATGCTTAAAAGTGGGATTCACAAATCTTTCTTTTTCTCTTGCACCGTCTTTGGATTTGGACAAAATTTAATATGTTGTTGTTGTTATGTGCTGTCAAGTTGGACCCGACTAAAAGTGACCCCTCCTTGGGTTTCTGAGGTAGTATCACTACAGAAGTAGATTTCCCAACCTTCCTTCCGAGAGTGGCTGGTGAGTTTGAACTGCCAGCCTTCGGGTCAGCAATCAAGTGCCTTAGGCACTACTCTACCAGAGCTCCTAAAGTTTAATATAAGAATAAATAAATCTTTCATGTTAAGTGAGCAAGTTAACTTTCTGAGACCTTGTCCTGCCAGGGATGACCCTCTCTGAGTTTTCTTCACAGACATGTGATTTCTAGCAATGGATCCTACTGACTTTTTATTATATCTAATAATCCTCACAAATAATGTGGTTTTCCAAAAATGTTGGGAAATATTGTTTATACCAAAAAGAACTGAACAGAAGATTTCAAAGGGTGGCTTGAAAAGACAAAGCAAAGAATTATAGTGACATATGCAAAGACCTAGAGTTAGAAAACCAAGAAAGAAGAACATACTTGGCATTTCTCAAGCTGAAAGAACTGAGGAAAAAAATTCAAGCCTTGAGATGCAATACTGAAGGATTCTATGGGCAAAATATTGAATGGCACAGGAAATATCAAAAGAAGATGGCAGAAAGAAAAAAAAGATGGCAGGAATATACAGAGTCACTGTACCAAAAAGAATTGGTCAACATTCAACCATTTCAGGAGGTAGCATATTATCAAGAATTGATGGTATTGGAGGAAGAAGTTCAAGCTACATTGAAGGCACTGGAGAAAAACAAGGCTGCAGGAATTGGAAGAATATCAACTGAGATGTTTCAACAAATAGAAGCAATACTGAAAGTGCTCATTCGTCTATGCCAAGAAATTTGGAAGATGGTTACCTAACTGACCAGCTGGAAGAGATCCATATTTGTGCTCATACCAAAGAAAGGTGATCCAGCAGAATGTAGAAATTATCAAACAGTATCATTAATATCATACACAAGTAAAATATTGAACATAATTCAAAAACAGTTGCAGCAATACATCAACAAAGGCCTGCCAGAAATTCAAGCCAGATTCAGAAGAGGACATGGAACAAGGGATATCATTGCTGATGTCAGATGGATCTTGGCTGAAAGATACCAGAATGTCAGAAAGATTTTACCTGTGTTTTATTGACTATGCGCAGGCATTTGACTATGTGGATCATAATAAATTATGGATAACATTTCAAAGAATGAGCATTCAAGAACACTTAATTGTCCTCGTACAATTAATTAACCTGTACATATATCCCTTGTTCAAACAGAACAAGGGGATATTGTGTGATTTAGAATCAGGAAAGGGGTGTGTCAGAGTTGTATCCTTTTACTATAGTTATTCAATCTGTATGCTGAGCAAATAACCTGAAAATCTGGACTATATGAAGAAGAACACAATGTACCAAATGGAAAGAAGGAAGACTCATTAACAACCTGTGATATGCAGATGACACAACCTTGCTTGCTGAAAGTGAAAAGAACTGAAGCACTTACTGATAAAGATCAAAGACTACAGCCTTCAGTATGGATTACATTTCAATAAAGAAAACAAAAATCCTCACAATCGGACCAATAAACAACATCATGATAAGCAGAAAATATTGAAGTTGTCAGAGATTTCATTTTACTTGGCTCCACAATCAATACCGATGGAAGTAGCCATCAAGAATCAAATGATGTATTGCATTGGGCAAATCTGCAGCAAAAGATTTCTTTAAAGTGTTGAAAAGCAAAGATGTAACTTTGAGAACCAAGGTGCACCTGAGGCCATGGTATTTTCAATCACCTCCATGCAAAAGCTGGACAATGAATAAGGAAGATGGGCGAAGAATTGGTGCATTTGAATTACAGCGTAGGTGAAGAATATTGAATATAATCTGTCCTAGAAGTACAGCCAGAATGCTACTTAGAAGCAAGGATGGCGAGACTTTGTCTTATGTACTTTGGACATGTTATCAGGAGGGACCAGTCCGTGGAGAAGGATATTATGGTAAATCAGAGGGTTAGTGAAAAGACCCTCAATGAAATGGATTGACACAGTAGTTGTGATAACAGCTCAAACATAACAACGATTGTGAAGATGACACAGGATAGGGCAGTGTTTCATTTTGTTGTGCCAAGAGTTACTATGAGTCAGAACTGTATGACACCTAACAACAAAAACAATTTCATTTTCTTATTTTCTAGTTGCTAGAATGTCCAGAAATAGTGATCTTCATTAATAAGAATGCCTCCAGTATTTAAACGTGTTTTGAAGAGAATAAACTTAGACCTTATCCACAGTAGTGTTGTCATCAGAAACTTGTGTCATATGCCTTCTTAACTGGCAATCTGATATCAGCTGTACAATCTGCCACCAGGCAAGCAGAAGTGTCTAAGTCTTCTAAGCAAGGTCTTGATGGTCAGAACCTTATCCAACATCAGAGTCCACTTTGAAGAGTGAGCTCCATTGAGGAGAATGTCCCTTAATATCAGACCATTAAGTCTTTGGCTGAGCAGAAAACAAGAACTTCATTCAACCATGAATGTTAAAGATGGCATGCACCTCAATGAAGAGCAGTCAGCTGAATTAAAAGACTAAACACCTTCAGGCCAGAAGGTTTGCCAAGACCAAAAAAAGGAATAAGACAAGTAGCAGAGTGCTGGCACATAGGAGTCAGCCAGTAAATATTAATGCTCCTCCATTACCCATACTCACCCATGACGAAGGACCAAGTGATGACCTAATCAATCTTACCAGCAAATCACTTCCTTTGCCGTATACAGAGGATAAAAAACCACCATGCCAAGGACAGTTGACTTCCTCACTAGGTTCAACTCATCTTCCTCTATGAGACAGGATATTAATGCAATTCATCTGGACACTTCTTTCTTCTGAATTAGCATCTTATAGATAAAGTCTAATGAGCTCTGATGGTGTAGTGCCTTAGGCATTTGACTGCTAACCAGAAGGTTGGGAGTTCAAACCCACCAGCCACTCTGTGGAAAGAAGACTGGGCAATCTACTTCCATAAAGATTTACCACCTTGGAAACCCAATAGGGGGTCACTGTGAGTTGGAATTGACTCGACAGTGAGTTTGGTTTTGCTTTAGATGAAGTCTATAAGGAGCTCTGGCGGCATAGTGCCTAAGGCATTTGACTGCTAACCAGAAGGCTGGTGGTTCAAACCCACCAGCCACTCCATGGAAAGAAAACTGGACAATCTACTTCTATAAAGACTTACTGCCTCAGAAACCCAAAGGGGGTCGCTATGAGTCAGAATCAACTTGATGGCAGTGAATTTTTGTTGTTTTTTTTTTTTAGATAAAGTCCATAAGAGAAAAAAGGCCAATCCCCTTTGAATATTCATAATCACAAGGTGTCTCTAGTCATACAGCTCCAAAACATACAGATCAGGAGCAATTAAATAATGCATACACTCTTTTTCTCTCTTTTCTCCTTTTATTTGCATTTCCCAATGGATTAAGACAGAATTCAGCTTGGAAAACAAAGACGCAGTGGTTCCTACTGTTACTCTTTCTATGGACTGCACTCATAGCAGAATCACAAGGGTAAAGTAATAAAATAACGTGGTTTTGCTAGTGATGCTGGTTTTATTTGCATGAATACATTGAATTTAATGAGCTAAGAAATGAAAACAAGGAATTTACTATGTTTTCTAGTTTTATAATTGCCATGCTTTCTGTTGGGTTGTTATAAGTATAGTTCATTCCTAGCTGGCATTATTTTTCAGTATTTTAAATCACTATTCATGAGTTTCTATAATCTGCTTCTCTACTGAAAGCAACTTTCTGTTCTCTAGCACAAAATCCATGTGGAATCAGACCACTTCTCACCTCCTCCCGGTCCAAACCACCATTGTCTCCTCACTAGGTTCAACTCCTCTGGATTTCTGCAGTGGCCTCCTGACTCATCTCCTGCTTCTGTCCTTGCCCCCTTAGAGTGTATTCTTAAAACAGCAGCCAGAGAGGGCCTTTAAAAACAGAAGTCAGAACATGTTGTTGTTCCTTTGCTCTGAGCCTGCCAGACCGCTTCATTACACTCTGAGTGAAAGGCAAAGTCATTTACAGTGCCCCCACAAGGCCCTCCCTGACCTGGATTCCAATTATACCATGACCACACTGCCTGTTATTCACCACTTCACCTGCAGTTCTGGCCACATAGTCTTCTTGCTCTTCTTTGAAAATACCAGACACTGCCTATTCCTTTTTTTCTTGAATGCTCTTCCCTACATAAAAATCAAGAGCTCTGGTGGCATAGTGGTTAAAGCATTTGACTACTAACCAATATGTCAGTGGTTCAAACCCACCAGTTGCTCTATAGGAGAATGATGTAGCAGTCTGCTTCCATGAAGATTACAGAATTAGAAACCCTATGAGGCAGTTGTACTCTGTCCTATAGGATCACTACTAGCCCCTCCATGGGAGAAAGGTGGGTCAGTCTGCTTCCATAAATATTTACAGCTTTGGAAACTCTATGGGCAGTTCTTCTCTGTACTGTAGGGCCGCAGTGAGTTGGAATTGACTTGATGGCAGTGGGTTTGGTATTGGTTTTACATGAAAACCAGTTGCTGTGGAGTTGACTCCAACTCCTGGTGATTCCATGAGTACCAGAGTAGAACTGTGCTCCCTAGGGTTCAATGGGTAATTTTTCAGAAGTAGTTCCCCAGACCTTTCTTCTAAGGTGTCTCTTGGGGGGATTCAAACCTCCAGCATTTTAGTTGGCAGCTGAGTGCCTTAACTGTTTATACCACCCAGGGACTTCTCCCCTCAGAGGGGCTTGGCTACTTCCTTCACTTCCTACAATTTTTTTTTTTTTTTTTGCTCAAATGTCACCTTCTCAGTGAGGCCTACCCTAACTATTCTATTTAAAAG
>NW_006921595.1:3390949-3392884 GCF_000298275.1 Orycteropus afer afer
TTTTTTTTTTTTTTTTAATTGAAGTGAAAATACACACAACAAAACCTTCATCAATTTAAAGATGTCCATGTGGTAGTTAAGGTTGTGTGTCAACTTGGTTGGGCCTGGTTTTGAGTGGCTGGGCAGCTGAATTTAGTAGTCCCCATAATGAGACTGGTAATCAACTCCATGGTGGAATCTACTGTGAGTAGCTGAGTAGCTGCCTTAGGGATGTGGTCTGCTCTCAGGATATAAGGAGAAGAGTTTGGAATGGTCTGTAGCTTTTGGCATGCTTGAATCATGCACATAGCCAAGTTGTTCAGCAGATTGCCATGTTGCCTGCTAATCTTGGGACTCTTAATGGACTTGAATTAGTGCCCTGCCATGTGGTTTGGTAATACTGGGACTGTGCCTCTTCACTTGTCAACCTTGAGTTTGTCAGTCTCAGCAGCCAGCAGCTGCCTGAGTGAAGAAAGCCTCCAGCTTCAGTGGGCTGAGAGCAAGAGACAGAGCTGAAACCCAAAGTTGACGGGCTTTCACCCAACCCCAAGAGCCTGACACTTTGAACTTGGACTTCTAACCTCCAAAACTGTAAGAGAATAAACTCCTGTTTGTTAAAGCCATCCCATTTGTGGTATATATTCCTTTTAGAACAGCACTAGATAACCAAAACAGTCTACATGTTAGAAAACCAAACCAAACCAAACTAATGGCCATTGAGTGGATTCCAACTCAAAGCAACCCCTATTGGGTTTCTAAGGCAGTAAATCTTTATGGAAGTAGATTGCCCCATATTCCTGCTAGTGGCCAACCTTCTGGTTAGCAGTCAAATGCCTTAAGCACTTGCCACCAGAGCTCCTTCCACATGTCATGTTGTTGTTGTTGTTGTTATGTGCCATCGAATGGGACCCGACTCATAGCGACCCCTCCTTGGGTTTCCGAGGCAGTATCACTACAGAACTAGGTAGCCCTATCTTCCTTCTGAGGAGTGGCTGGTGGGTTTGAACCACCAGCCTTCTGGTTAGCAGTCAAGTGCCTTAGGCACTATGCTACCAGAGCTCCTTCCACATGTCATAGAAGGCTCTTAATACTTGTTGAATGTCTCTCCCTGGGGGAGGAACAGGACTAAATATCAAAGTGGAAGGGCCCTAGGCAGCACAGCATAGTGGTTCAGCATCAGCCAGCTCAGACCTTGGTTCTGCCACATCCTACCTATATTACCTTGGCAAATTGCTTAGCCTCTCTTAGCCTCAGTTTCCTCATCTGCCTACCAGAGATAATAATAGTAATCTCCATCATGAGATGGTTATAAGAAGTCAATGTGATAATTCAGATAACAAATCTAGTATGATCTCAGTAGAAGTCCCTGTGTGGTGCAAATGGTTGACATATTTGACTGGTAATCAAAAGGGTGGAGGTTTGAGTCTACCCAGAGGCACCTTAGAAGAAAGGCTTAGAAATCTACTTCTGAAAAATCAGCTGTCAAAAACCCTGTGGAGTGCAATTCTACTCTGATATGCATGGGTTGCCATGAGTTGGTGTTGACTCGATGGCAACTGTTTGTATTTGTGTTTAATGTGCTCAACAAATTCAAGCTATTATGATGATGATGAGGTCCTACTCTTTTATCTGCCTTCCTAGGGAAATAAATTAAGCATCCTTTCTTACCCCTCAGGGTTATTGGAAGCAGAAATATACACTACTATATAGATAGATTGCTAGAACAATGTTCCACATCCTACTTTGGTGAGTAGTGACTGGGATCTTAAAAGCCTGCAAGCAGCCATCTAGATAGATAGATAGATAGATAGATAGATAGATAGGTGCTGTTGTTTTTATGTACCGTTGAGTCGGACCCAACTCATAGCAACCCCTCCTTGGGTTTCTGAGGCAGTATCACTATGGAAGTAGATTGCCCCATCTTCCTTCCGAGGAATGGCTGGTGGATTTGAACCA